>NC_085029.1:7096686-7285145 GCF_963692335.1 Osmerus eperlanus | reverse complement strand
CGAGACCACTGTTTGATTCCTGTCCGGAAATCCCAGACAGGGAGGGTTCCTATGGAGACAGGTAGACTGGGAGACAGGAGGACAAGGAGACGGAAAGACAGGTAGACTGATAGACAGGTAGACAAGGAGATCGGGGGTCAAGGAGACAGAGAACCAGGGAGACAGGTAGTCGGTGGAGCCAGGGGAGACGTGTCGCTGAGGAACAGGGATGTTTACTTCCAGCTTCCTGATCTGACCTCAGGGGTGTGAACGAGCTGCTGAAAGAACCACAGCAGGTACAGTCCTCCTTTGACTCAGCTCTCCCTCCTTCCTTCCTTCCCTCCTTTCCTCCCTCCTTCCCTCCCTCCCTCTCGCACACAACATCTATCTACCTGTATTGCTCATCATCCCTCTTTACTCTTTCAAGCAATCTCTATATTGTTCTTCCTCCCTCTATCTCTCACAGACACACACGCACACACGGCGGTATATCTCTCTATCTCATTCTGTCTCTCCCTCTCTCTCTCTCCGCCCCATCCCCTCTGTCCTGCCTCTCTCGCCTGTCTGTGTTGGGTATATTTCGGGAGTGTTTGAACCTTGTGTTCCACCTCCCAGCGCGGCCCCAGGGCTCCAGCGCTCGTCAGCCAGACAACAGTGACTCATCCCCCTCAGCACTTTCACTGAGGGCCCTGGTGAAGAATACTAAAGTCAGTCGTTGTTTAGCGTCAGAAGGACTTGTCAGGCAGTCTGGTGTCGAATGTGAATGCTAAATGGTCCAGGATAGAGATCGAGAGAGAGAGAGAGAGAGAGAGAGAGAGAGAGAGAGAGAGAGAGAGAGAGAGAGAGAGAGAGAGAGAGAGAGAGAGAGAGAGAGAGAGAGAGAGAGAGAGAGAGAGAGAGAGAGAGAGAGAGAGAGAGAGAGAGAGAGAGAGAGAGAGAGAGAGAGAGAGAGAGAGAGAGAGAGAGAGAGAGAGAGAGAGAGAGAGAGAGAGAGAGAGAGAGAGAGAGATGAGAGAGAGAGAGAGAGACAGAGAGAGACAGAGAGAGACAGAGAGAGACAGAGAGAGACAGAGAGAGACAGAGAGAGACAGAGAGAGATAAAGAGACAGAGGGACAAAGACAGAATGTTGTGTGAATCGAATGCTGTTGTGTCTGTGTTTAGTGCTGTTGTGTGTGTGTGTGTGTGTGTGTGTGTGTGTGTGTGTGTGTATGCATGTGTGTGTGTTAAATGCTCTTGTGTGTGTTAGAATGCTGAAGTATACAGCAGGGAACATTGCTTTGTCTGACCTGTATCATGACTCACCATACTTGTATGTTTTTGTGTATGTTTATTTGTGTCTGTGTGTCCCAGGATAATGGGACGCGACAGTAATGAAGATGATGGGTTGAAGAAGCCTGATCTGCACTGCTAAAAGAATCTGCAGACTCGCACTAAAACCCTTATGAAAGGAAACACAGAAGTCTGTATCAACATTGATATTAAATCTGGAGCAGACATTTACTTGATACAATCCCAATCGTTTCTCTCGCTGCAGGCGCCTCGAGGGACAATCTCCTCATTAAACTGTGACATAAAATCTTTGCACATGGCTATCCTATCGTGCCTCGCGGTGGAGCCGCGGGGTCTTGTGTCCGGACGGGACCGTCAGACTCAAAGCAGGCGCTGTGACAGGCCTGCATACGCTGCAGGGGTAACACAGCTGACGTCCACCACTGCGGACAAAGGGGAGAATGGACACACGCACCCCGCAGAGACACGCTAATATTTCCTATCGCTCTGGTTCTCTTGGTCGTTGCCTTAATGACCATCATGTGGAATACCTGTGTCTTTTCAGTCTCCACATTCTCTATCCAGTTGTGTCCTTCCACTCACGTCCCTGTTTGTTCGACTATGAATCCCTGCTGACATGATGACCCAGGCCAGTGATGAGTGACAGCGGGGCAGAAGAACCGCCCGGCGACCGCAGATACCTGCCTCTTTCTCACTCTGTCTCTCCCAAGCCCGACAGCCCGCTTCCTCTCTTTCTCCGTCTCTCCCCCCAGTCAAACCACTCTGTCACTCTGTCTCTCTCTTTCCGTCTCTCCAGCCAGACCACCGTCTCTCCGTCTCTCTCACACCACCTAGACCCCCTCTTCTGACACCTGCAGGTGACCGCATCAGCGGCCAGTCTGAGACAACAGAGACTGACAGCTTGACGTATGCGATGCTGGTGGAATGTATTTGAGCGTTTGCGTGAGAGTGCCCTAAAGAAATAAAGAGTCTGCATATTTCTTGTTGTGTAGTTTATAAACATAATTAATAGCCTCATAGTAGGCTACACATCTCAGAAAGTAAAAAACAAATCTCAGATACATCGAACCGCACTAGAATAGAAGGTTAATAACAGACCGTTCCAAGGGATATGTTAATACCGTTTATTAAAAGCAATAATTCCAAAACAAATAATTAGCCATAGGTTTTAGAAGTCAATTCCAGATCTGACAGTTACAGGCCGGACAACAATGCTGTAAACACAGACCATCACGCTTAGCTGCGTGCTTATAATAAACACAGCTTGAAACGGCGCTCTTTTAAACCCGCAACAGCATTGTTGTAAACAAGCCTGCAGCCGCAGAACGTTTTACCGGACACTATTCGCATCACCTAAAAGAGGTAGCAGGCAGCCGTTTTGCAAGGCACGGGATGTCTTGTTTATTTTACTCACCATTCAATCGGCACAGCACACAAGGGCTCTGGAGTCCGCCCAGTCAAACCCGAGAGAAACAGGGTAGTGTAGACAGAACTATTGCATGCTAGCCTGTTACAGTGGTGCACGTAGTAGCCTGTCCCAATGCCTTCACTCGCTTTCTCCTAGATTGTTCTATTGAATCTCAGTCTAGCGGTAAATTCGCCTTGCTCAGCGGACGCCTGGTATTTCACAGGCTCTTCTACAGCGCGGTCCTATTGTCTCCGCATCGCTCTGCTCTAGGATGAGAGAAGAGGAGCGACAGAGAGATTAAACCCCAGCCCCCTTTTCCGCGTCAACCAATTGCATTGGAGATCAGCCGGGAGCGCACACTGCCCTGCAAGCCAATACGCAAACGACGGTCCTCGCTCGCTGTCTCCGTACAGATTACCGACGGAAGACCGGGAATGTTGAGGGAACGAATCTACGGAGACAGAGAGCTAGGTGGGGGGGGGGGGGGGGGGGGGGGGGGGGGGGGTGTAGGGCATTCAGATACTTAGCTGTAGGAAAGTACGTGAGAAGTTATATCTTGAAAATACAGGCTTCAACATATTAACGTATTTGTTTCATGACTAAATGAACCTGGACGCGGTCGGTTAGCCTGTTGGTTCACGGATAAGCGTTCCCTTGCCCCCCACTGCGATGCTTCAGTCGGTAGAAGAACAAAATGTCCACAGCGGGAACAAGACGCAATTATTCACCCGTCCCGTTCTCCTCGTGACCGGTCCTGTGCCTTTACTGATAAGGAAACAAAGGCAAGGCAAATGAAACCCTGAGCGGTGTCCCCTCACACCACCCAGATCTCGGCCTTGCGCTCGACATTGTTACCAAGCGGTTGCATCATGAGATGGTAGCTAAACAGATGATAACCGAGATGCTAGTGCATTCCCTCTCTTCACAGAATGATTGCAGGAAAGAGGCTAGCTAAGTCTGGATGTATCGATACAAAAGTCTCAGCCCGTGAAAGAGTACAAAGAGTAGCCTACAAGAGTGATGTTCAATATACAATATCAGTCTTGTGATATTACGTCCACCAGGCACATTGTTGTGTGTCGACTGAAAGGTTAACCATGGGGTCATGAGGTGAGATGAGGAATATTCCGGAAGTAGTTAAGCATGTCCCAGACACACACTCACAGAGAACGAGAGGGTCATCCCTCGGGTCCAGACTTTGACAGGTGTGTGCATGTGTTGACATGGTGTGAGGATGAGTGAAGACGATGTGGTGCTCCTTCTACGGGTGTGATGTCAGACGTGATAAAGATGAGATGATGAAAAGAGAGAGAAAAGATAGACGAGGAAGAACATAAGAGAAAGAAGACAAAACGAGAGAAAAAGGAAGATGAGAGACAGGCAGATAAACAGATAAACAAGAAAAAAGTGCATCATTTCAGTGTTAATATTCATCTAGGCACAGCTCCCATATCCAGTGTCACAGCATTGCGCCTGCCATCTCTCTCTCCCTCTCAGCCTGGCTGACAGGAGGACGGGGGATTCATCATTTCATTTCGCACACGCTTTTATCCAAAGCGTCCCGTACAGTACGGAAGGGATTTGAACCTGCAACCTTCTGATCTGCAGCTGAGTTCTCTAACCACCAAGCTATACCCTTCCCTAGAATGAAAACACAGGCGTTTCAACTGGGACACAAACTCTTCACTTTTATTGTTACAAAGGAATGGTGCAAGTGATAAGCGAGTATCAGCTCTGGTCAATCAGTGTTAAACCTTCTGATGTTCTGAGAGCCGAAACAGAAACAGAACAAAAACAGTGCAGAGAGATGAGGTTGGAATGAAGAGGTATTTTACAGGTCATCTCCAGTATAAAAGTGATTACTGATTTTTTCGAAAACAAACGATCTCTATCTGTGAGCACAGTGTGGAACAAATGACGCAAGTGGTTAAATATGTACAGTGGAACAGGAGGGTCCACTAGGAACAGGTAGGTCATGAATGGCATTTCAAGTACATTAGCAGCCCATGAGACAGGTGGACGGAGATAGGGCACAGGTTTCATATAAAAGTTAAAAACATAAAACTGTCATTTAAACAACCCAATACGAGACACTCCACAGATCTGAACGTTGATCAATAAAAAAGAGCCAAAAAAAATCTCGAATATTCAATAGGAAAATGAATAATACAATAAAATAATAAAACATGCAGTGAGCATCCTCCGTGTTCCAGCACGACAACATCGAGCCGTCCAATGAGAGCCCTAGACAAACAGGAAGAGCTGCAGGTCCTTGGTGTGCAGATGCTGAGCCAGGTTCTGGATGCGACACAGGCGGACATTTTGTGCGTCTCCGGCGTTGTACACCCTGAACACCTGGTACCTCTCCTTCTCCCTCAGCGCAAAGTCCAGCTCGTTAGCAGACAGGTGGATGAACGCCTTCTCCTTCTTCACCGTGGCCTTCACCTCCACAAACACCTCCCTCATCCCTCCTTCCTCCCGGCCCCCCTCCGCCGGGGGGTCAAAGGACATCTTGAAGTCGTAGGGCTGGCCGCTCTCCCCGTTCTGGTTGGACCAGGCGATGTGGGCGGGGCGTCCGGGGGCGTCGCCGTCTCGCCAGTGGGTGAGGAAGGAGTGGACCAGCCGCTCGCCCCACGCGCCGATGCTGTCCAGGTCGCGGGGTTCTTCAGAGAACACCACCTGCAGGAACACGCACGCACGTCAGCCCCCATGTCTCTGGGGTCAAGTTTATAACTGTTTGAGGTGAACAGGGTCTTCCCTTCTCCTTCCTGACCCACTTCCCATCCCCAGAGTTCCAGTGTATTCTATTAGACACCCCCCATCCACCATCTCCTTGTGTTTTGTTCTACTGTACACAACGTCATCTCCCGTGCATCGGGGACTCACCGTGGTGGGTCTCTGGCAGGTGAGCTCCAGGTCCTCCAGGAGGGGGTGTGCTTGCTGGGACTTCCCCCACACAGGGGAGTCCATGGCCAGGGGAGGACGCTGGCCACAGTCCCCTACCCCTCCAGCCCCATGGAACACGCTGGAGACCACTGTGTCGGTGACCAAGATGGAACTAGGGGCGGAGAAGAGGAGAAGGAGATATTACAAGGAAGGAAGGAGGTGAGAATGGGGAAACATTTTGACATCTTAGAGAAGAATGGAGAAGAGGACAAGAGAGGAGAGAAGAGGAAGAGAGGATAAGAGAAAAGAGGAGTGGAAGAGAAGGGATGGGGGGGGGGAGGTGATGGAGGTAAACAGGTGGAGATGGTGATGATAACCTGGCCCCCCAGAGAGCTCTTTAGAGAAGATTAAAAGCAGAGAGAGAGAGGGAAGGAGAGAGGGAGGGAGAGAAAACAGACTAACAGCAGAGGGAGAAAGAGAGAGAGCGAGGTCTTACTCTGGAGGGTTCCGGAGGCTGGTCTGGTCTGGGTCAGAGCCCCGCCTGGTCGCTCCTGAGCCAGCCAGGTTTGTTTGGGTTCTAGCACCACTTGTCCTCTCCCTCCCAGGTTCTACGCTGGGTTCTCCTCTTCCTGTGGAACGGTGCAATCCAGAGTCTGTGTTTGGTTCTGATTCCACACCACTCTCCCTCTTGACACCTGAAAAGAACGTATGTGTGAGTGTGTGTGTGAAAGAGTGTGTGTGTGTGTGTATGTAGTAGAGCAATATTAAATGACAAGAGCTACAAGCTGCAGAAGGTATTGATTCCAGACTAACCAGAGGACAACCAAGAAAGTCCCGGAACACCTCACCTGGATCCGACGTCCCCGAGGTTGCCACGGCACCCTGGTGGCTGGCGTGGGTGTGGTCTCTGGGAGGCAGGTTATGGTTAGGGTCAGCTGGGCGATCGTTTGACCTCTGACCCAGGGGGGGTCCAGGGGCTCCGTCGGGGGCGACGCTGCCCTCACCGCTGCCCCTCCCTGGGGGAGGCTCTCTCCCGGCGTCCCCTGGACCCGGGGGTGGGGGCCACATCCTCAACACTGCCTCCAGCGGCCCAGTCCCCTGACGCTCTGAGGCCATCACACACACGCACCATACAGTATACGCACAGTGCTAGCCCTCACACAGAGTGAAAGGACCATATTTTGTACTTCCGGCCGTACGTACACACACATATAATAGTATATACAGGAGTAGCTGTCGTAGTTTGTCCTTGATGGCAGTGTGGGGTACCTGAGGAGTTGGAGGGCGCGTTGGAGAGGGAGGAGCGTGGGGGCCAGTGGTTCAGGACCTGCTCCCCGGTCTCCTGCCTGGGACTCGGAGCTTCCTCTGGGGCACGGACAGATTGGGGCCCCCCGGGAAACACTGGAGGGGGGGAGGAGAGGACAGAATGAGGGAGGAGAGGGGAGGGGACGATGGGGAAGGTGAGGGGGGGATGGGAGAGGGGAGGATGGAGGGATGGGGGAGGGGAGGATACGGGAGAGGAGAATGGGATAGGGGTGAACAGAGAGGAGGGGGTTATACCCAATGCATACAGCACAAAGGTACATTCATTTTCAGTCTCTGACGAAGCAAGATTCCATCAGCAAGTTCAATTTATTATTCATTTGTTTTTTGTCAAATGAATAACCCCTACATGTACATCCTTGTGGCTGTGTGTGTGAGTGTGTGTCTATGTTCGTGTGTGTGTGTGTGTGCTTGTTCATCAGCGTGTGTATTTTTCTATTTCTGACCGTGTCTGTGTGTTTCGGAGCGTGTGTGCGTTTCTCATATGTGCGTGTGTGTGTGACAAGAAGACAGAAAGAGTGCGTGTGTGTGTGTGTGAACGGAGAGAGAGAAACAGAGCGCGTGAGAGTGTGTGTGTGTGTGTGTGTGTCCTGTTAGGCTGTGCAGTGGAGGATCTTCTCTCAGTGTCTGAGCCCTGGCAACAGCTGCTCTTTTATGTCACCCGGCAGAGAGCGGAGCACGCCCAGATTAGC
The DNA here is from genome assembly GCF_963692335.1 of Osmerus eperlanus. Classification (NCBI taxonomy): domain Eukaryota; kingdom Metazoa; phylum Chordata; class Actinopteri; order Osmeriformes; family Osmeridae; genus Osmerus; species Osmerus eperlanus. Next base: position 7,277,566 of record NC_085029.1, on the reverse strand, counting down.
ATACGGCCGACACTCCGCGGACGTACTATGCGGGGAAGCTTGCCGCCGGGCGTGCGTTTGTGCACGTGTGTGCGTGTTTGCGCATGAGTGTGTGTCTTTTTGCGTGTGTGTGCGTGTGTGTGTGTGAACTTGCGAATATTATCAAATGAGGTCGAAATTGGGTGTTGGATCGGATGTGTCAAATTGGAGGATAGAGAAGACGAACGAGAGTGCGAACGAGAGAAACACCTCATTCTCTCAGCATGTCTGTGCTGCCTAATCACAGCAACACAGCACAGACCAGCAGTAATTAGTCTCACCATCGCTTCGCTCTCTGCGTCTGTCTCATTCTCTCTCACACACACACACACACACACACACACACACACACACACACACCCCTGAGCAGGTTCCAAAAGTCTGGAAAACCCTCCCTCCCGATGACAACCAGATGGTATGTTCCCATGTTCCGTGACCTCCCTGAGGGGAGGAGGGGTGACAGGAAGGCTGAGATCCAGCAGAACAGCACCTCTCCAGTCCAGCACCCAGCCCAGACTGGGAGCTAGGAGCAGGGGGCTGAGATCATACAGCCTGCAGCACCGAGTCTCCTTTTAGCTCAGTACGACTTGCGGCGACTTGTTACGGGTTAAGAACCTGACCCGACCCAAGCAGCTTGTGGGACCACCGCAAGCACCAATTTGACCAGCAGGTGGATTATCTAGATGGCAGCTACCTGGTTCAGGCTTGAACTCGACAGGTTTGGGAACCTCCCAGACCACCTCGTTCTCAGGAAGATCTCTGATGTCCTCTTTGAGCAGGAACCTCTTCAGAGCTGCGGGGTCCTACACACAAACACACGCAGGTACACACACAGGCCCAGACACACACACACACACACACAGAGGGTAAAAACAGCATATTCATTACAAACCAAAACATCTTTTTTGTGTGGAAGTGTGTGCCCCCCCCACACACACACGGAAATAGGGGAAGAATTCTCTTCTTCAGAGTTTCAGATGCGTTTTATCTCATTATAATGTTGATGACCTAATTAGAATGTTCCAGAATGAGCTGTTTGATCAGTCCCGTGGAATAATGAGCAGGAAGCGCTGATGCTTCCCCGAAGACTCATGAATATGCATACATATGCTAATATACCAGACTTCTGGCGTTTTTGGACGGGCACGATGATGATTTCAGATTTCTGACAATTATGCAATTAGTCCGCCTCGGCAGACAGTCCGTATTACATAACCCAGTCCTGGAGCTGGTCCGGGGCTCCTACAGCTCCAGAACATTCTTCATTAAGTCATGTCATACATGATGTGGAGGTGTGTTCAGCTTTCCGTCTGGTGCCTGACGACTGAGACGGCATTAACACGGTGTTCGGCGCTCCGGGTTGCCATGTAAGCGCTGAATATCCCCCCCCCCTACTAATCCGAGCTCCTGTCAGCCCCTCTGGTGGGTTATGTTTAGAGAGAGGGATGAGACAGACTGTATGGCACGGAGAGGGAGAAAGAGAGACAGAGGGAGAGACAGATGGGAGAGAGAAACGGAGATGGAGAGAGAGAGTGAGATCGAGGGAGAGAGAGATCGAGGGAGAGTTTGTGAGAGCACATCTACAGAGTAGAATTGAGGGTGAAAGGGGAATGAATGAGAGAAAGAAAGATAGTCTCTCTTGCACTGTTTTAATGTATCACCGGAGGGCTGTACATCACGTTTACTTCGACGCTTTTATTCAAACTGACGTCCACATCGTGCCTATCGAAGGCCAAGCACACGTCCGCCATGATCACAGGTTCGACATCACACAATATCTGCCGATGTCACTTACATTCAGTGAGGTCATCAGGCCACTCAGGAAATGAGCCAGCTCTTTCCTGTGGTTGCTCTCAGTGCTGAAGAGTGTCGCCAGCTCTCTGGAAAAAAAAACACACACACAAACACACTTTGACATTTGAAGCACTGGTCACAACGACCCCTACGCAAATGAAGGGCATTGAAGCGCAAATGAAGCGCATAAGCACACCCAACACACACCCAAATCACACCCAATGCACACACACACACACACACACACACACACCTGCAGATGTCCAGCTTGGCTGAGAGGTGGTCCTTCTGGATGTAGAACTCCCTCCTGTCCTTCAGCATGCAGATCACATCCGTCATCTCCACGATGGGAGCCTTCTCATCAGCCAGAGTCAGCAGGTAGCGAGTGTACAGCTTCCCTACCTACACACACACACACACACACACACGTGCAACACACACACATACGCCTCAGCAAAGGACCTTAATTCCAGGTTCTAGTTTCCTGTCCATAAGACAGATTTTAAGACAAGGTTTTAAGACAAGGTTCTAAGACGAGGTTCTAAGGCGAGGTTCTAAGGCGAGGTTCTAAGGCGAGGTTCTAAGGCGAGGTTCCTAAAGGCGAGGGCCTCCACCTCACCTGTCCGTAGCTGAGCTGTCGGAGGCTCTGAGCGATGTTGCTCTCCAGCAGCTCTGGGTAGAGCTCGTTCATCTCCTCGTGGTGGTAGAGGAACCTCTGGACGTAGGGGACCACCGAGGCGACCAGGGCCTGCAGTGCCGGGCTGGGACGGAAGTTCTCCGTCTGGGCCTCGGTGCTGACCTGCTGGGACAGCCGGGGAACGCCGCAGGCCTCCAGGAACAGAGTCCGGTTCTCCTCGCTGAACACCACCGACCGGACTGGGGGGGGGGGGGGGGGGGAGAGGGGGAAGAGGGGGAGGTACATTTTAAAGATACATTTAGTGACACAGCCACACACACCCACCCTCCCCCCAGACTAACACACACAGCCCTCACCTCCCCCGTCTACAACGCGTAATCAACACCTGTCCTTATCTGACACGAAGCCCTCATATCTACGAGTCCCTTGCTGGGTCCCACTGCACTACGGCTGTCGGTAGCCGGTGGCCGTCTGTGTGAGTGGATACAACCAGAAGCACGTAGCTGTCACTGCTAGAGGGGGGGGGGGGAGAAGGGGGATGCAGGCCAGCGTACCGTGGAGGGGTCCGGTCCTGGGGGCCTTCTTGTCGGAGGCGGGCAGGCTGAGCAGACACACCTCGCGGTAGGGTTTGAAGATCTTCTCCAGCTCCCTGCTGTCTGCGACCATGGGTCTGCTGGCCAGGCTGACCCAGGTGTTGTCCTTGGTGGGGAACACTCTCTTATCCAGCAGCATGCCTGGAGCAAGGGAGGCCACGGGTAAGAGAGTGTGTGTGAACACGGTTTTATAGGCGCGTGTGTGTCTGTGTAGCGTGTATGCAGTGTGTGTGTGTGCGCGAACACGGTTTTATAGGCATGTGTGTGTCTGTGTAGCGTGTATGCAGTGTGTTCCTTACCCTTCAGAGTGGAGCAGTAGCTGGGGTTGATCTGAGGGATGTGCTCCAGGTCCCCAACCCTGGTGGTCTTACACTTCTCCCCTGCAGGAGGGGGGGAGGAGGAGGGGGAGGGAAGGATGATGCACACCAGATGGAGGAAGCAGTCGTACAGAGAAGAGACAGGGAGAGAGTCAGTGGCAGAGAGAGAGAGAGAGAGAGAGAGAGATATACAGCGAGAGAGAGAGGCAGACATGCAGAGAGGCAGTGTGTCTCACCCAGTGCCGCGTAGAGGACAGACACGTCCTTCAGGATGTCTCCGGTGGCCAGAGGAGTGGAGGAGCAGACCAGCTCCAGCAGACCCACGTACTGGAGCATGGAGGGACTGGGCTCCACAGCCAACAGCTACACACACACACACACACACACACCATAGATGCACCCAAAGGTGCACACACATACACACAGGTACGGATACACGTACACACACACACACACACACACACAGGATAAAAGGCACATACGTATGAAAGAAATATTCACGGATCAAGAGGTTGAAATTGCAAAACAATCAAATTAACCTCTCTCTCATTGAGAAATGGAAGGAAATTGAGTTTCGAGTGGGACTATTTAAGATGAATAACAGATTGGAACAGGGTTCCCTGAATGATCCTCTGCGTTGAATCTCGTCCCTGAGTGGACTTCATCCCTAAGTGATCATCATCCCTGAGCGATCAACCACTCTGGACCTCATCCCCGACCCTGGGTGGCCCTCATCCCCATGTAGAGGGGTCCAGGCTGGGGGTCGTACCCGTGTGAACAGGTCCCTCATGCCCTCCAGGGGACCGTAGAAGGGGACCAGGACTCTGGGCTCCTGAAGGGTGCTGGCTGGCCCGCGGGTCAGAGACTGGTACCGCACGAACATGCCCGTCGGGTCGCTCCAGCACACCTCCTTCAGGTGGTAGAACCTTCCAGAACACCACTCCTCGCCCCTGGAGGAACAGGCAGATATGTCCTCTATTTCATGTTTCACAGTAATCACTCTACAATAACAGATTTCCCTCTCAAAACTATTCTTTGTGTGTGTATTTATTTGTAGATTGCTCAATATATGACAGATTATGCTACGACAGATCTACATGCTATGATATATTATGCTGTATTATGCTGTGCTATGATATTTTAGGCTAAACTATGATCAATTATGCTATGATTTATGATGCTATGCTAATCCGCACCTCTTGTACTCAATGAAGATGGCTGGGTTGTGAAGGAACAGCTCCTTCAGTCTGCTGGGAGGACAGTTCCTGTGCAGGTAGGAGTACACGTTGTGGATGTGCTCCGGCGCAGACTTGAACTCTGACCCTTCGGGCTCCTCTTCCTGTTCCTCTGGACCAATAGTTGGCTTCGATTTGACGCACCACTTCTTCAGGTAGCCAATCACCTCCTCCACTGAGAGGGTTTGTCTCATGCCTACAAGAAGAAGGGAATTTATAGTCATAGACTCACACACACACACACAGGCACACACACAGGCACACACACACACTTACCCAGAGCATTGGTCATATCACTGGACTGCATGTCCACGTAGCAGACATGGGTCCCCAGTAAACTGTGGACCTCAGGTGAGAACAGGTAGACCGAGTTAGGACAAAGATACTCGACGTCTTTCCCTCCGCCTGGCTGCAGACGATAGGCTGGCACCCACGGGAGGCGGGACAGGAAGTGGGAGAAAGAGGACTTGGTTTCTTTGATTGGACGTCCCTCGCTGTCAATCACCTGGGCTGTGAGGTACTGGGAGTACTGGTCACTGAAAGAGAGAGAGACAGAAAGAAATGAAGGAGAAGAGGAGGAAAGGGGGAATGAGAGGACAAGGAGAACGAGGTAAAAACACACGATGAACCACTCGCCCGTGACTGAATATAGAGACCAGATCAACTATTTATGGATGACAGAGTAGTCTTAATGTAGCCAACTTCTACAACTGTGAGCATGTTCATATTCCATGGCCTACATTCTACAGAGCTCACGGGGCACTGGAGTGTAACACACACACACACTGCATAGTAGCCGGGGAGGAGAAGGAGGGAGGGAGAAGGAGGGAGGTTGGGGTAAGGGTAAGAGCTGGTGCCAGAGAAGTAAGAAGAATGTGTTGCTCAGAGAGACAGGGAGAGACAGGGAGGTATGGAGGGAGGGAGAGGTTAATGAAGCAGGATGAGAGAGGAAGGGAGGGACGGAGCGAGAGAAGGGGTTGGGAGGGAGGGAGAGGAGCCAAGCTGGGAGAGGACGCTAGGAAGAGAGAGGAACGATGGGAGGGGGAGGAAAAGCAATCAAAGTGAGGAGAGGAGGAGGGAGGGAGAGGCAAAAGAAGGGAGCAAGGGGGGGGGGGGGGGGGGAGGAGAGGAGCGTGCCCAGTGATGCGAGTCCTGAGGGCAGAGGAACACGAGACCCACGAGTGGCCTCCCGTCCAGTGAGGCCCGTCCCCCGCGCCACACCTTCACAAGCACGAGAGCGGCCGAGCGTGGCGGACAGAGATGGGTCTCGTAGCCGGTCATCTTCCAATACCACCCTCATCATTACCCTGGCATGGCAGGCCGGACCTCTACAACACTCTGAAACTCATTATCGTTGTATCGTTTTTTTTTCCTTTTCTTTCCCTCTCCTGAACGGGTGACCTGATCGATTTCTCTCTTTCACACCCACACAAGCTCGCTCTCGCTCTCGCTCTCTCTCCCCATCTCTCCCCATCTCTCCCTCCCACCCACACATTCTACAGACTAAATCATTACAGTAAGTGCTGCGTAGCTGGCCTGTGTACGGAACGCCATGTGAAATCCCCCCCGGGCCTGACCCAGACAGGCGGAGCGGGCCGCAGCCCAAACACAGGCTGACGCCCCGGCCTCCTCCCCAGGCCACTGCTCCGCGCTCGGGGGACGATGGCTCTGAACCCACGTCACATCCCATAATCACACTCAGACCACGACGGGAAGGGATGGGGTCAGTCCCTAACCCTAGTCCCACAGTCCGGAAAACGACACCTTTATGATTCATCAGAGAGGCACACACACTTCTGAAGTCGGTTCTGGGTTTACTGTATGAGAACGGAATTCAAGCGCTTGAGAGCGTTGCTGAGCGTGTGTGTGTTTTGGTTTGTTTGTGTATGAGGGAGAGAGAGCGACCGAGACAGAGGGAGAAACAGAAAGAACGAGAGGAAAAAGTGGGTTGTTTGTGTGTGTGTGTGTGTAAGTAAGTAAGTAAGACTTTATTTATATAGCACATTTCATACAAGAATTGTAGCTCAAGCTGCTTTACATAAAATCAATAAAAACAATAATACAAGTGATAAACAATTCAAACAAAAATAAAAATCCCAATAAGATCTCTGTTCAAGAGAGAAAAAAACTTTAAAAAGTAGGAAAACCCTTTTGAGATAAAATTACTTAAATGCTTCGGTAAAAAGGTAGGTTTTAAGCTGTCTTTAAAAATGTCTAGAGTGTTTGCTTCCGTAATATTTATGGGTAATTTGTTCCATAGTTTTGGGGCGTAATTGACACAGGCCGAATCACCAATCTTCTTATGACTGCTTCTGGTGACCTCTAATAGGCCTGCATTTGATGATCGCAGTGTTCTAGCTGGTGTGTAGTTTATAAAGGAGTTAGCAATGTAGCTAGGTCCTTGTCCGTGTAGAGCTTTGTATGTGAGGAAAAGGACCTTAAAGTCAATTCTGAAAGTAACAGGGAGCCAGTGTAAAGTAGCTAGGACAGGACTAATGTGTTCTCTCCTTTTAGTTTTGGTTAATAATCTAGCTGCAGAATTTTGAATGAGCTGTAGTCTTTCAGTGGTTTTCTTGGGAAGACCAGTGAAAAGTGCGTTACAGTAGTCCAGCCGGCTGGATATAAAAGCATGAATTAACTTCTCTGCATAATTTTGGTTTATGAATGGTCGTACCTTTGCTATATTCCTCAGGTAAAGAAAGCTGTTTTGGTCACTTTATTAATGTGAGAGTTGAAATTCAAATCTGAGTCCAGGATTACACCGAGACTCGTCACCTCTGGTTTAAGACAGGGGGTTAAGCCTCCAAGATTCTTAATAAGCATCTCTCTTTTGGATTTGGGGCCACATAGTAGGACTTCGGTTTTGTCTTCATTTAATTTAAGAAAGTTATCATTCATCCATTTGTTTATTGCCAACAGGCAGTTGGTAATGGAATTGATGGCCGTTGCATCGTTGGGTTCAGTGGATATATATAGTTGTGTGTCATCCGCATAGCTATGGAAATCTATGTTATGTTCTCTGATTATGTCGCCGAGTGGTAACATATAAAGAGAAAAAAGTAATGGACCTAAGCAGCTTCCTTGAGCAACCCCGTAGCAGTTCTCATGTTTCTTGGACCTATGGTCACCTAAACTAACATAAAACTTCCTTCCTGTGATATATGATTTCAGCCAGTTCAATACACTATCCGTGAACCCAATAAGCTTTTCCAGTCTATTGATTAGGATGTCGTGATCAATTGTATCAAATGCTGCACTGAGATCTAACAGGATAAGGATAGAGACTTTATTTGCATCAGAGTTTAGTCTGAGGTCGCTAATTATTTTGGTGAGAGCAGTTTCAGTACTGTGATATTTCCTGAAACCTGACTGCGAGACTTCCAGGATGTTCTTTTCTTCAAGAAAAGAATTTAATTGGACTAAAACTATCTTTTCCAGTACTTTACTAATAAATGGAAGGTTTGATATTGGTCTGTAATTTGCAAGTAGACTGTTATTTAATTTGGGTTTCATTAATAGGGGCTTTACAACAGCTGTTTTGAAGGCATCTGGGAAGACGCCAGTTCTAAGGGATGTGTTTATAATCTCTAGCACCGGACCTGAGACACTATCAAACACTCGCTTAAAGAATGTTGTGGGTATAGGATCAATATCTGAGGTTGTGGAGTTAGATTCGCTGACAATTTTGGAAAGTTCACTAAGTGTGATACAGGTAAATGTGCTCATGGTTATGTTGCAGAATCTACTGATGTCAGTTTCGACCCCACTATTAATAATACTCGCTCTGATCAAAGTTATTTTGTTCTTGAAGAACAAAGCAAGCTCTTCACATTTAACTGCTGAGGATGGAGGTGGAGCAGGGACAGTGTTTAGCAGCTGGTCAATGGTGGAGAAAAGAACTCTGGAATTTCTGGCATTTTCTGTAATAATGTTGGAGAAATATTCTCTCCTTGCTAGACGGATGGTTTTGTTATAGGTGGTTAGTGTATCTTTGTAGATATTGTAGTGGATAGTGATCTTTGTTTTCCTCCATTTTCCCTCTGCTGCACGGCATTTTCTTTTCGTTTCACTAACATTTTTATTTCTCAGCCATGGGGAGGTTCTGCTTGTGCACTTCTTTTTGGTTTTCAGTGGTGCAACAGAGTCTAACACAGATAATAGTGCATCATTGAGGTTCTCTACCATTTCATTCAGAGAGCAATCATGGTTAGTCGGCTCATATAGAGCAAATTGTTCAGAAAATGTCATCATAGCTGTATCGTCTGAATATCTTCTATGGACTAAGAATTCTTTTTTGTTTTTTGTTAGGATAATTTCCACATTAAAAAGTATATAATGATGGTCTGAGAGGGGTAGATCAGTTATTGAAATATTATTGATATTTAGTCCAGTTGTTATCACTAGATCTAGTGTGTTTCCGTGCCGGTGTGTTGGGTCTGTTATGTGTTGAGTTAGATTGAAACTGTCAAGGAGATTTAAGAGCTCAATAGTTCTTGGGTCAGCTTTTTTATTTACTTGGATATTTAAGTCTCCGTTTAAAACTACTTTGTCATATCTAGTGACACATAGTGATAATAGTTCAGAGAATTCTTGTATGAATATTGGCGAGTGCTTGGGTGGCCGATATATAATAACAAAAAGTATTGATTCGGTTTTGAGCTCTATAGCAAGATATTCATATGATGTGAATTCACCTAGCTCAGTGATTTTGAACAACAGTTTAGAGGAGAAAATAGCTGCGACTCCTCCACCTTTTTTTGATGTCCTTGAAACTTGGTGAAAGCTGTAATCAGGCGGACACGCTTCTATCAAAGTTGCTGTTGCCGTGTCTTTGTTTAGCCAGGTTTCTGTTAGACAGATGCAGTCTAAGTTGTTTTCTTTGACCAGATCATTAACTAGAAATGTTTTGTTATTTAGTGATCTAACATTTAGAAGGGCCAGTTTCATCTGTGGGGTATTAACAGATAAAACAGGGGTAGATAAATCTGTTGGAAGAATATGGATAGTTCTGTGACTTCTAACACTAGTTTCAGGTTTGTAACCATGCATTTTACCATGCCATTTTCTGTTTGTGATGATGACCGGTATGTCCAATGAAATAGCATGGTGTATGAGGGAGAGAGAGAAGACCAGACAGAGATAAGCAGAGAGAGATGTATGTGTGTGTGGGTATGTGTGTGTACTGTGTGTGTGTGTGTGTGTGTTTACCCTGTGTCCCAGTGGCTGTGCAGCAGCTCCAGCAGAGCTCTCCTCTGCTCCAGGAGGGTGGGGGCTGGCAGCTGAGCGGTGGCCAGGGACAGGAACTCCTCACTGGGGTAGTCATCCAGCACATACCCCCCCTCTGGCCCTCCAGCTCCACACGGCCCCAATGCACTCTCCACTGCCCAGGGGCTGGAGGCCTGAGAGGGAGGGAGGGAGGTAGAAAGGGAGGAATGGAGGTAGAGAGGGATAGAGGGAGAGAGGGATGGAGGTAGAGAGGGTGGTAGAAATTGAAGGAGGGATGGAGGGAGTGAGGGATGAAAGAAGGGAGGGATGGAGGGAGTGAGGGATGAAATGAGGGAGGGATGGATGGACGGACAGCAGGAGAGGATGATGATGAAACGAAAGAGCAATAACAACAGGAAATTGATAGAGGAACGGAGTTCATAGGGGACAGGGAGAGAAGAAATTGAAAGGAATTAAGTTGTGGAAACCTTGTTTGGACAGTCAGTCACCCACTGAAACAGTCAAACTCCCCTTCCCTTTATGCAGCGCAGTCTAAATAACACATCCCTAATCAATAATCTATAAGCGCGGTTCAAAACCAAATCAATCATGCCGTATGTCATCATGTGTTCTAATCCTGCTCTAAAACCAGACCCTGTCAGAACACGGCTCTCCCTCGAGTCAGAACAGCTGTTTTGTTCATCCGTTAATCGTGTATAGATTACTCTAGCCTGGGCTGAGTCATCCGAGATCAGACAGCACCTCTGATCCATAGGTCATGCCACTCGGTATCTGGTACATTCTAACCAGACCCACGGTCTCCAGGCAACCAGTAAATATTGTGAAACGGCGTATGGAAGCCTTTGATCGTTCCGTCGTCATCTCTGTCTGCAGGTGCCCAAAATATCTCAGCTGTCAGGATCACAAGTCAGAAGGAATGCTTGTCTTTAGGGTCCTAACAGCCCTGACATACCGGCTGTATGACCTGTAACACTCTGAGGGCTGTCCTGTATAGAGAGGGCTGTCCTTTATAGAGAGGCTGTCCTTTTTATAGAGAGGTTGAATTTGTTTGGGATTCGTTTCTTTGATTGGGATTCATATGATTTTGTTTTGGGGTTTGTTTGATGGTGTGAGATTTGCTTATCAGCAGGGGATTTGTTGATTCGCACGTGATCTGTTGGTTCGGTTGAAATGCGTTTTTTTCCGTGATTCATTTATTTGTATGTGATCCGTTCATTTGTATGTGATCCGTTCATTTGTATGTGATCCGTTCATTTGTATGTGATCCGTTCATTTGTATGTGATCCGTTCATTTGTATGTGATCCGTTCATTCGCATGTGATCCGTTCATTCGCATGTGATTCGTTCCCAGAGAGTTACGGAATCTGAACTCGAGTGGGCACCTTCGCCCGCTTGCTCGCACGCAAACACTCGCGCACACGCACACCCCTCACCAGTTCTTTGGCGCAGAGTGTCCGTCTCTCCTTGCGGATGATGAGGCGGTCTCGGACGCCCAGCCCGGAGAACAGGTCCCTCCAGCCCGCCACGTCCCCGTCCGTCTGCACATAGCAGGCACTCAGCAGCACCCACTCACACCCTGGGGGGGGGAGGGGAGGGAGGGGAGGAAGGGGAATACACCAACAGATAGAGAAGCCCAGGGAGAGAGAAGGTGAGAGGGGATTCGAGAGGAGAGGCGTCGTGGGAGATGAAAAGCGGGGCGAGAACGGAGAGGACGCCGAGTGGTGGCGGTCGCTCTTTATCTCACGTCGCCTTCCGCTCCCCTCTCCCACTCTCTCTCTTTCTCTCTCTCTCTAACCCTTCCTTCTCTCTCTTCATCTCCCCGTCCCTCCCTACCTCTCTCTCTCTCCCCATCTCCCTCTCTCTTCATCTCCCTCTATCTCTCTATCTGTCATCTATCTATCTATATATCTATCCATCTCCCTCTCTCTCTTTATGTCCCTCTCTCTCTCTCTCTTTCCACAGGCCGGTCAAGCGTTCTGATCCATTTTCCACACCACGTCCACTTCTCTATCCCTTACATAACACTCACACAAGCCCCCCCAGCACCCTTCCTAAACTCTCTCTCTGTCTCACACACACACACACACACACACACACACACACACACACACCTCCCTGGCATTTCATGCCTTCTTTCCCCCCGACAAAGGGATTCAATTGCACAATCAACCCACAAAGAAGGCTACTACACACTCAGGCGCACACACACACACACACACACTGTACAACAAGTTGTAATATTTCAGTAGAAGACAGGCACAATGGCAGAATGGGTTCCTAGACTATTTCCCCTAGCCCAGTGGCGTGGACACCATTCAATCACATTTTCACGTTTCCTGCAGGGGTGCTGCTGTGTGAGAGTGTATGCAGCCCTGTGTGTGTGTGTGTTACCTGGTAGGGTTTCGGGCAGGTCCATGTTGCCGTACTCTTTAGAGAAGTGGATTCTGTCCTGTCTGGGGCAGAGCAGCCCCCTGCTGGTGAGGACGGGGACTGCGGTGTCCGGGTCGGCGAACTCCTGGCTGCAGGCAGAATGCTGCTTGATGAACACCAGGTAGCTCACCACCACAGCCTCGGGCTTGGACTGCACGGGGGGGATGGGGGAAGCAGAGTGAGAGTGGAGGACATGTAGTAAGTGGAAAGGGATTTTGAACCTCGTGGAATAGACCCTTATAAGTGTACACGTGTGTGTATGTTACCCTCCAGGCGTGGCTCTTCAGGGCAGGGTAGATGTGCTGCTGCAGCAGGTGTCGGGGCTCCAGGTGATGGACCCCCAGCCTCTTGAGCAGCTCTCGTACCTGCTGTCGCTCCAGGGGCTCCACACAGCTCAGCAGGCCGGGCTGCACCACACTCACATCCCCGTGCAGCACACCCAAATACCCTGGGGGGAGAGGGGGAGGGAGAGAGACACAGAGAGAGAGAGTCAGAGAGAGGAGGGGAATGTCAGGTCAGGTTCAGGGCAGGTCAACACCAGTGGCCCACTTCCTGGGATCTGTCTGAGTGTGTGTGTTTGTGTGTGTGTGACTGAGAATGTGTGTTTGCGTGTATGTATGTGTGTATGCGTGAGACTGTGTGTTTGTGTGTGTGAGCCAGAGTATGTGTGTCCTACAAACCAATGTACCTCTAATATATTTATGAGAACACAGCCTTTAGCACAGGCCCTGTCTGAAGCCATCACACACCTCAACTTTCTCCTGACTACACTGATTCATAAAACACACCGTTTCATCCCATTACCCGGCCGTCTGGTCTCTCTGAGCAGATAGGCTCTCTCTTCCCCTTACAGTTTTTAAATGTTGCAGCAGGGGCGATTCTAGGATCAGACCTTTAGGGGGCCTCAGCCCCCAAATGAGAATGTGACATGGATACAGTGCCTTGCAAAAGTGTTAAACCCCCTTGCTAATAAATCACTAATTTCACTGGATAACAATTAATACATGTATTTATTATTATGCAAAGTAATAAATGAATTAAAAAACTAAGAAAGTCCCTTTCTTAATGAACTACCAGCATCAAATGAAGTAATAATGATGTGCCAACAATAAAAAAAAACATTGTTTTAACACGTTAGAGCACTAAAACATATTTAAGATGATAATAATTCATTGTTTTAATTGTTTTATTATTATTGTTTTTAGGGGTGCTGAGATGAAATTTAGGTGTGCTTGAGCACCCCTAAAAAGAGTCTAAAGTCACCACTACGTTACAGGCTGAAACGCTCAGAGGAGAGGAGAGGAAGAGAGAAACATAGATAGAAGAGTGAGAGATGGAGACCGAAAGACGGAGAGAAAAGAGGAAAAGAGAGAGGGAGAGATGAACAGAAAGGGTGAGTGAAAGAGAGAGGTGAATGATAGAGCGACAAACAGAAAGGGTGAGAGAGAGAGAGAGAGAGAGAGAGAGAGAGAGAGAGAGAGAGAGAGAGAGAGAGAGAGAGAGAGAGAGAGAGAGAGAGAGAGAGATCAGGCAGTGGAGGTCAGAGGGGGTGATGCAGAACTGATGGAACATAGAAAACACTCAAACAAGAGCCAAACCAGTTTATTCTCCATGAATACTGCAGAGCTGTCCTGTGAGTGCGAGTGTGTGCTCACATACCCAAGTGTGCGTGTGGTTGTGTGTGTGACTAACTCTGATAGATGCTTACATCAGAGCTTGAAAATCTATTATTCATGGTTCCCGGCTTTGGGTGCTTTTTGTGTGTGTGATGACGCAAAACACCTCTGCTGTTCCCAACCTCTGTATCTGTGTGTCTATACTTAGACCGAGACCAAGCATGGAGGGGAAAATAGTCATACTCTCTTACTTTAGCACACGTTTGTGTGGGTGATGGTGTGTGGTTGTGTGTGTGAGAGAGATTGTTATACCCGTTATTTAGAACTCGGTGGTAAAGAGATCCTGTTATCTTATACCTAGTGAAACTACACCAAACAGGAACGAACAAGGAGTTCTAGAAGGTTCTTCTGGCGTGGTTGCGGAAGGTGCAACCTAAGTCCTACAAGTCCAGTTCTAGAAGGTTCTGGAGTCCTAAAAGGTGTAGTTCTAGAAGGTTCTGAGTCATTAACGTCCAGATCTAGAAGGTTCTACCTGTTTGAGTATTGGAGGTCTTCTTGCTGGTCTTGTCATCCATGGGGAAGAAGACCCTCTCCCTGCCCAGCGCCACCACGCGTCCGTCCGCCAGGGGGATTATGGGTAGCTCTCGGAGGGCCTGCAGTATGGCTTCAGCATCTCCATAGCCCTGCTGCAGCGCCCGGAAGTTACACACCAGCAGCCTGGCCAGAGCACGCAGCCCCTGGGCTGGAACACAAGCATGGGTACTGTTAACCCAACAAGAACACACTATCTCTTGCACACACACAAACACACACACACACCTGAGTTAATCCCTTCTCCCTGCACCAGCTCCTTGACCATAGCTGTGGTAACCGTGGTAACGTCGGAGCCCCTCAGGTGTCGGACCCCCAGGTGTGTGAGGAGGGAGAGGGGCGGGGATGGCTGCAGCCCAGGGTGAAGGTAGGCCAGGGACAGGTGCCTGTCAAGCTCCTCTCCACCAATCACGTCGCGGATCACTGCGTCCTGACACACGGCCACCTGGGATGGGAGCTTGTACTCCACAACTCCATCTGACAGAGAGAGAGAGAGATGAGAAACGAGAGAGTAGAATGGAGAGAATATACAGAAGGGGAAAGTCTCTAGAGAGAAAGAAGAATGAAGGGGTATCTATAGAGAGAGAACAATGGAGAGAATATACAGGTCTCTAGAGACAGAGAGAATATGAGAGAATGGAGAGAATATACAAAAGACAGAAGGCTCTACAGAGAAAAAGACAGACAGATTACCTTTCCTGAGGGTGGGTAGGAAGGCTTTGCCCTTGAGCAGCTGTATAATCTGCCCGGCGACAGGTTTGAAGAAGTCCAGCACCTCGTCAGGAAGAGGCACGAACTGCAGGAAGTGACATAGCCCACTCAGCCCACTGAACTCTGGGTGATCCTGCCAAGGAGAGAGAGGACGGAGAGGGAGAAAGAAAGAAAGAAAGAAGAGGAGGTTAGAAATCCACCATGATCATTTGTCTGTCTCTCTATGCAGGTATTTCTCTGTCTTGGTCTCTCTAGCCCCCCTCCCTCTCTCTCCCTGCTTCTCACGGTGAAGACCCCCAGGGCGTGCAGCAGCAGCTGGGGGATCTCGGAGCGGAGCCACTGGTTCCAGGAGCTGTCCCTGTCCACGTCCTCCCTGGACGAGGGGATGTCAAAGTCCCCTGGGGGGGAGAGGAGGGAGGGAGGAAGAAAACGATAGGAGCGGGGTGTAGAAAGAGTCAGTCCGAAATTTGTGTTTATACATATACGGTATACATATATATGCATACCGTCATTTGTGTGTGTGTGTATATGTGCATGTATATGTGTGTGTGTATATGTGTGTGTACCTTGGATGATGAAGCGGAAGCCGAAGCTGCGGAGAGGCAGGAAGGCGAACACGGGCTGCTTCTGGGGCAGGGCTGTGATGTCACTTCCTGTGTCATCCCGCTTCAGTTGGAAGGCCAGGGCGAGCTCTGTGGACTCCACAGCCTCCCTGACCTGAGAGAGACACCAACACAACACACACAGATCACACACTCTTCACACAAACACTACACACATCACAAACATCACACACGCATGACACTAGAGCCCAACCGATATAGGATTTTTAAGGCCGATATACCAATACAAATATTTGGTGATTAAGAAATCCAATATTCCGATATATCGGCCGATATATATAAAAACAAACAAACAAAAAAATATATCCATAAACGCGTAACAAAACATAAACAGATTTCTCTCACACTCTGCCCGACTCTGACTGGATCAGCTGGTTGTAGGGTTTGTGGCGTTCAAAACACGAGTGTTGCCAACAGGGACATTGTAGAGTGCCCTCTGGTGGACAAACTATGCAATGCCAACACTCATAACATGGATGAAGGGTGTTTTGTCCGTTTTTCTTTATTTTTCTTTATTTATCTTCCTTTATCGGCCATTATGGAGCCTTGATTTTGTACTTTGTTTGTTTGTTTGTTTGTATGGTGAAGGTATAACAAAAAAAATTGTAGTTCCGATAGTTTGGAAAATGCCTAATATCGGCCGATAATATCGGCCCGCCGATAAATTGGTCGGGCTCTAAATGACACACATCACCAACAATACTCTGATATCAGTGGTCCAGTTCAGAAACCTTGGCATCAGAACGACTCCCTCTCTCCCTCCTTTTTTTCTTCCTTTCTTCCTCCCCTCCCTCCCTCCTCCACAGAACGGACAAAACCTAGACCTCGTAATAAAGTGGCCTACTCCTCTCGGAGTCAATCAATCGCATTCGGAACCCGAACCCATCAAACCGACATTCCATCCAGTTGGTGGTAGCAGGGGAACAAGGCAGGCCTTCGTCTCCATCTGTGCCAGCAGAGCTGCAGTGACAGAGAGCAGGAGATGGGAGATGTTTCGTCTCCCAGACGCCAGACCCAGCTGGCGGGCCATTCAAATCAGGGAGAGGTCTTTGAGGAAGCGTCTGATAACTGAGTCTCTCCCCCCTCTCTCTGATTCCTCTCTAGTGTTACGCAACTGCACTGCAGGCTGCTGGCAGGCTGCTCCCCTGGGTAGGGGGGGGGGGCGAGAGGGAAAAGAGAGATGGAGGAGAAATAGGACAGGGGGAGGGAGAGGGCGAGAGAGAGCGAGCGAGAGAAAGCCTTGGCAAGGCGGTTTAATCAGACAGCTCGAGTCACCTGTCTGTTAGTGAGTGTGTGTGTGTGTGTGAGAAAGGGAAGTTTCTTTAAGCCAAAGCTATTAATTCCCACCTTGCTAATGAGTGAGCTGACAAAGCAACAAGCTGGTAGGAAAGCGAAGGAGAACTGAGAGAGAGAGAGAGAGAGAGAGAGAGAGAGAGAGAGAGGGAGGGAGAGGGGGAGGAGAGAGAGAGAGAGAGAGAGAGACGGTGGCGCTTGGGTGCGCAGACTAGACAGAGGAAGTCTTGCGTAACACAAACACACTTGTAGCACTGGAGGTGAGGAGACTTGCTCTGTCTGTCAGGCTGAACACCAGACTAGGAGACTGGCAAGGAGAGGAGAGGGGGGAGAGCTGAGAGCTGTGTGGGTCTGCTACCTTTGTGGGATGGAGCGTGCGTTTCACCACCAGCCAGCGCTCCGTACCGTCCGAGTGTTCCACCTCTAGAATGTTGTGGCTCAGGTCTCTGCGAGTCATGGTCACCACTCGCTTCTCACTCTGAACAAGGAGAGAGCGACGGAGAGAGAGAGAACAGGAAAGAGGAAAACAGGGAGAGAGAGAGAGAGGAGCGTAAATGGTTATGAAGGTCCTTAGAGGTAAACAGCACATGGGACTGTGCGCGTTCACGCGTGTGTGTGCGCGCGTCCGCACACGGGGGTTTCCTACCGGGTTGAGGATGATGATGGAGCGCAGGCGGTGCAGGAAGAGCAGCAGGGAGGGGTGGATGTCGTGGAACAGCGTCCTGGTCTGCTGGTTCTCTGGACGCAGGGGCAGTAAGATCTTAGTGGTCCAGCTGAGGACGACACACACACACACACACGTTCTGTGACCCTGGAAAGCATGTTAAACGTGTTGGAGGAACCTTCTGGAGATACAGAAGATATTCTAGTTTATTATGATTACACTTGAAGCACCCCCCCCCCCCCTAGTTCACCTGTGCTGTGCCAGGGAGCCTGCCAGGTGTGTATCCAAGGGCGACTGGTCCTCCACCCACTGGGGCAGGATGTATCCCATGGGGCCGCTGGTCTTGTCGAAGCGCAGGTGGAACCCGTTGGAGTGGATCTCGGGCCTGTCCGACACCTTGAACACAGACTTGAAGCCGATGCCCTTCTGGCCTGGGAGGAGAGAACCAGGATCAGCGTGTCAACGTGCACTCTTAGTGTTGACAGAAGCCAGGAGAGCAAGGAGGTTACCAATGTACTCGTAACACACACACAGAGAGAGCAGGTTACCAATGTACTTGTAAAACACACACACACACAGAGCAGGTTACCGATGTACTTGTAACACACACACACAGAGCAGGTTACCGATGTACTCGTAACACACACACACACACAGCAGGTTACCGATGTATCCGTGTTTGTGTTTGCCCTTGGTGCTGCGGCCCACGTCGCAGATGGCCCGGACGTTCTTCTCCTGGAAGCCCGTCTCGTTGTTGAGCACCGTGATGCAGGCCCGGTCCACCAGGAAGGCCAGGGCCGCCACAGCGCCCCCCTGAGGCTGGTAGCTGTTATCATCAGCGTTCTGGGGCAGGGGAAACAGGTGGAGCCCACAGCATTACACGCACGCAGTAATAGTCTGTTCACATCGGGGTGCACCATCATAGCGACGTTGATGGATGACTTGCGGATACAGGGACAGGAAGAGAGAGAGAGAGAAGGGGGGAGGGATGAGAAATAGAGACAGATTGATGGAGAAGGATGGTAATAGAAAGTGATGGAAGTAAAGAGGAAGGTGACATGGAGAGCGAGGGAGATGGAGAGAGAAGAGCGAGAGAGACGAGAGGGAGAAGAGAGGGAGAGAGAAGGGAGATAAACGGAGAGACACATAACAGAAAGAGATCGACAGAGTGAGAGCCAGCGAGATGAATAGAGAGACAGAGAGAGAGAGACATTCGAGTGAAGCCACCTGGATGAGCTCCAGAACAAAGTGTGTGTCCTTGCTGTACAGCTCGGTGGACAGCCTGTCCAGGCTGCGGCCTAGCCTCTCCTGGTGCACCCTCATCAGCCTCTGGCCCTCCGCGTTCAGCTCCACCCCAATGCCAAACTCACTCTTCCTGTGTGACAGGAAACCGGCACAGCAAACAGGAAGACAGCCACATTTGTGACACTAATCAGCATCTTTACAGCCTAAACTCACTGCCTGTTCTCTATTTTCAGTATTGTTTAAAACGTAAAAACTGGACAGGATGTTAAGCGTCTGTTGTTAGAGCAAGCGTAGGTTTTTATAACTGTGGGGGAAAACAAGCCAGCAGCTTAACTAGAGAGGAAGACAAACCTGATGTCATCAATAATGGCCTTCTGGTAGTTAACTGTATCCGTGTCTGATTGGCTACTGGATCCTTCGGCCCCTTCATTCTCAGCCAATGGCGCCTCTGCGTCCGGTGTGCGTTCCTCCGTGTCTCCAGGAGTGTGCTCAGCGTCATGCGCGTGGCCGTTAGGCACCGAGGTGAGCTCGTACAGCTCTTCCTCTTCGGCTGAGAGATCCCAGGGAGGAGTAAAGAAAGACAAACTCAATGAGTGTCAAACTGAAGATGGGGATTTACACCCCTTGACAGAACTTCATTTCCCATGGTGCTCTGGTACACTCCCTCACCTTCATCCCGGTTCCGTTCGGGGTGGGAGGAGTTAGCACTGTAGTCCACTGGAGCCTCTGGGACGACCTCTTCCTCTCTGGTATCTGGAGGTGTCGGACTAAAGCTCCCAGAGTGCACTGGGGTTCCCTAGGAAGACCAGTGGCCGTCACCCAGGGCAATTGACAGTCAGGCCTTTTGTAAACATGACAGGACCGTTGCTTTAAAACAGAATAAAGCACCAGGTCCACTCACCTCTCGAGGGTCCTCTGTTACTGTGTCCGGGCGGGACGGGCTATGGGGAGCGGTGAGCTTGTCCTGGTAGTCTCTCGCCCACTCCGTGATGCCCAGGACGATGCCCAGATGATGCAGGCGGTTGAGGCAGCGTGGATCGGACCGGGCCGAACGCAGCAGGATGCTTTTGGAATTGGCCTGGCCCAGAACCCGAGACAGAGGCTCCAGGAACACCTGGGGAGAGACCCGCACGACTGGCTTATGATTTTATTTTTGGGGGGGTGGGAGGGATATTTTGTCATTTTTTATTGGAGTTTTAAGTGAAGTGTGACGGGACAGGCAGGGAAAGACAGGCAGCAAAAGGCTATGGTCGGATACAAAAAAAATATATATATATATACCAATTGAAAGACTTCATTTACAACTTAATGAACAGATCCATGTTTTGGTGTGGTTCTAGCGCGGTACCTGGTGCAACAGGGCTTGGCAGGTTCTGGTGGGGATACGGAGAAGACAGTCCAGCAGGAAGCGGGTCACGGTACCGAAGCAGGCGTCATCCTCCTCAGACAGGCTCACGTCTGTGGGTCACAATCACACCCAGTCTACTGGTCAGTAACGACACGGGTACAAGAGGGTCTGACACAGGTTAGCAGCATTAGCATGTCCTTTAGCAACATAGGTTAGCAGCGTTAGCATTTCCTTTGCAAAATGCATTAGAAGCATTAGCATTAAGCAATAAGCATTTATAGTTGGAGAATGTGATTCTGGTTCAGGCTATTTCCTGCGTATCATCCTCTCTCTCCCCCTAACCTTTCTGTCTGCCTCTAACTGTCACCATCCAACAAAGCAGAAAATATCAAATCAGATCAAATCAACATTTAGTTGTATCGCCATTTTTACACGCAAGCATGTCACAGAGGGCTTCACATACGCCCATAGAACTGCCCCTCAACCAACTTAAACCCTCAGGGAAGACAAG
Source organism: Osmerus eperlanus (assembly GCF_963692335.1). Taxonomy (NCBI): domain Eukaryota; kingdom Metazoa; phylum Chordata; class Actinopteri; order Osmeriformes; family Osmeridae; genus Osmerus; species Osmerus eperlanus. The sequence continues at coordinate 7,256,714 of NC_085029.1, read as the reverse complement.
GAAAAACTCCCAGAAAAACTCACTAAAGGAGAAAAACATGTAAGAAACCTTGGGAGGAGAAAATATGGCTTTTTAAAATGTTTATATATATAATATTTTGAAACGTGTGACCCAGAATCCTTTTTGTACTCTCTGACACACACACACACGGTCTTACCGACTCGTGCCACAGCCGCAGCGAGAGAGCTCTCCATGTGATTGGCCAGGAGAGCTGTGGGGGCGTTCGCAATCCCATCAGCCACCACCATGGACACCAGGTGTCCAGCTGTGCCCACGGGGTCAAGGGTCATGGCGGCCTGGGAGAAGAATTTGTCCCCCGTAGAGGTCGTGACCCTGAGCAGTGAGCCTGGGGTCACCTCCAGGGCTGCCAGGTCTGTGTTCGCTACAGAGACACAAACACAACAGGCGTCACCTTCAGAAAAGCGCTCGGACAAATTCCTGTTATCTCGCTGTCTCCTACATCCGGTTATCCTCAAACAGCCGTGCATATTCAGTAATATGTTCATTTTACATCAAGGGAAACAGTAAATATCTCATTGTATGTCAACTGTAAACCTTTACATACATTATGAATGAAATGAATCATTCAAAATGTTGAAAAACCCTGAACGATCATTCAAAATGGCCATTCTGTGGCGAACCCAAATCCCTGGCTACCTGCGTGCTTGTCGATGAAGTCGCTGAGTGGGCCGTGGAGAGGCCGGAAGACCAGCTCCCAGAGGCTCCACTGGCCCAGATCCTCCAGCAGGGGGCAGCTCAGCAGGCTGGCCAGGGCCTGGGCCTGGGCCACCTCCCCCAGACGACCCACCACCTCCTCTCCCCTGAGTGGTAGAGAGAGAGAGAGAGAGAGAGAGAGAGAGAGAGAGAGAGAGAGAGAGAGAGAGAGAGAGAGAGAGAGAGAGAGAGAGGGAGAAACGACGAGAGAAAAATACATATGACTAGGCTACTGTATGACCTATATGTCAATTGTCACTTTTTATCCTTTTTAGAATTTTGATAACATTTTACAAATGATTGGATGACGCAGCTAAATGTTCTCGCAAAAAAGTTAAATAAATAAATGACAAAAATAACAACAAAAAAAGGGACCTAAATTTCACTCATCCATGAGGGAAGGCTGGAGTGTGGAGAGGGGAGTACCCTCCCAGGGTTGTCTGCAGGTGGAGGAGGGGGCTCACCTGGGCTCGTTGGAGAACAGGGCCGCCTGGTAGCAGACCAGGCTGAGGCCTCCAGCCTTGCCCAGACCCTGCTGGCGCTGGAACAGACCCACCAGGGAGAGCAGCGAGCCCAGCCCCAGATCACCACTGTCCTGGACCCCATAGTGAGCCCTCAGGGCACTCTCAATGTGGGAGAGCTGGGAGACAAGGGCACAAGAGATGGATCGTCATATGTGTCATGGGAGTCAGGTGGCTGAGCGGTTAGGGAAGCGGGCTAGTAATCTGAAGGTTTCCAGTTCGATTCCCGGCCGTGCAAAAATGACGTTGTTTCCTTGGGTAAGGCACTTCACCCTACTTGCCTCGGGGGGAATGTCCCTGTACTTACTGTAAGTCGCTCTGGATAAGAGCGTCTGCTAAATGACTAAATGTAATGTAAATGTGTGTGTGTGTGGGTGGTGGGTGTTTTTTCCAAGTGTGCGCATAAGTGAGTGAAAGAATGTATTGTGAGTGTGTCTGAATAAGCGTGGGTGTGTTTTGTCCAGAATGTGTGTGTGTGTGTCTTACCCCGTCTGGGTGGGTGACAGTGGTGACAGTGCTGCACTGTCTGATGAACTCAAACACGTCCTGTCTGCTGGGTCTGAAGCCACAGCCCTGATCACTGCCGCTGCCCAGGCTCACAGCGCCCCCTACCGTCTCCTGCAGCACCTGCACACACACAAAACGTATGAACACACAGTTCCATGCAAAATATACATGTCGAAAAAAAACACACACGCACACTCTACAACCAAACCCCCCCCCCCCCTCCTCCCCCCCCAGCAGTAACACAGCTGTCCCCGCCCCTGTTGCAGCGAGCGCCCCACCTGGATCTGCTTGACCAGGAACTCCAGGAAGGTGCCCTGCTGCAGCCAGGAGAAGTGGGCGACCTGGAAGTGCGCGGTGAGCTTGGTCTCCAGGGAGGCCAGCTGGGCCAGGGTGAGGCTGGAGGTCTGGCAGGAGAGACCGTCTCGGAGGAGCTGTTTCACCTTGGCTGGACGACAACACCACGGGGTCAGAGAAAATGTGACTGCAGGTCAAGAGGTTGCAGGTTCAAATCCCGCCCCCCATGCACTATTTGGATAAGAACACCTGATTTTATTTATCTAACTATCCCACTTGACACGAATACTACCTAATCTGAGGAAAATCATTTCAAACACGGTGGCACTGGTCATACTGTCACTATGGTTGAGTGACAATAAAAGGATTTGACTCCAAATGTCCGTCAGCGGTAGAGCTGGCGTCGGTGTTTCCAGGTGGGATGTTGTGATGTGGAGTACCTTCGCTGGGAGGAGGGCCGCTGGGCGTGTCCCTGCTCTGCGCGTCTTCCGCCTTCCGCATGGGGGCGGGGTCAGCTCTGGGCGCCAGGCCTGGGGGCGTGGCCAGCGAAGCCCCGCAGATGGCCAGCTGGAACAACGCTGGCGCCACCGGGTCACGTGACATCTCAGCCAGGAACTTCAGGATGTGCTATGCAGGAAGAGGTAATAGTCGTATAATATCTAGTATGGCATTCATATATAATAAAGTATTCATAGTATAATAGTATTCTTTGTGCATTCCAAAAACGCTAGCTCCAAAATAAAAATGACAACAATAAAGAAACAAAACGTTTTCTGAATGTCAGTTAGGAATAGGGATGCACTGAATCCAGGATTTGGTTTCGGACGAATATTGGGCTTTTTGACGGGATTCGGTTTCGGCCGAACCTTCAAATTTGTTTCCACCGAACCGAACCCTACGCGCTACACTGGTCGACGTAATGACGCCGCCGTTGATTACGGGAAAGTGTTTACGTAGGTGGACCGTTCAATGCAGTAGGCTGAGAGAAAGTGAAGATGGACCTCGTGAGCAGAAAAAGTGTTGTTTGGCAGTACTTTCAGTCAAAAGAAGGCGATTCAAGTCGAGTTACATGTTCAATTTGCAATGCCGATTTGTCTCGTGGTGGCAAGGACCCTAAACAATACACAACATCTCTGTTGTTAAAACATTTGTGTATGAAACATCCAAAAAAAAGTCAAGAAATCTAAAAGGCTAATATTTTGGATATTGAGATAGGCATATGGTAATTGTCAAAATAGTTTTTCCCACTTGTCTTCCTGGCATAATGTTGCCTACTCTCTTTTTTACAGTTACATTTATATTTACATTTATTCATTTAGCAGACGCTGTTATCCAAAGCAACTTCCAAGAGAGAGCTTTACACAGTGCATAGGTCACTGATCATAACAACAAGATAGCCACAAAACATTGCGAGTAGCCAAAACATGAAGCACACATTGTGAACAACCAAAGTAAGTGCCAAAGGGAAGAACCATAAGAGCATGTAGTTAAACAAGTTACAATTAAACAACATGAACTGCTATAAGTGCAAGTGTACCTGTGGAAAAAACAAGCAACAATAATAAAAACAATATATCACAGCAAGTACAAAAATTGTAAATCAGTTACCACTAACCACAAGAGCAACAAGTCTCTAAGCAAGAGTCATTGTGATCCTTGAGGAAACTAACATCGGGTCAAGCGAACCATTCCTAAGTACAGTTAAAATAAAATAAAAATGAAAAATACACTGCTGTGGAAGTTGTTTACTTCATTAATGTGTTTACTGTGTTAATGGACTGAGGATGGGAGGAGGATTCGGTTTCGGATTCGGCAGAATCTTAACCAGTGGATTCGGTATTTGTCCGAAACCCCAAAAATCTGGATTCGGTGCATCCCTAGTTAGGAATCTTTCTGGAAGGAGGAACCAGAACGGATCGGTGCCCAGTCAGATGAGCTGCTCCTGACTGTCTGCAGGTGGAAACAGGCCCCACCATGGCGACAGGGTCTATGGTGAATGTCCATGGCGACAGGGTCCATGGCAACGGGGTATCTCCGCCCCAGGCTGTCAGGCTAGTGATGAACTTGAGCTCAAGTGAGCTCAGACAATCTCACTTGACAAACACTGGCGAGCAGACAGATTACTGTCTCCGTCTGCTAGTGTACAAACGACACCGCCATGAAGGCTCATGCTAACTGGAACTATGAACAGCGGTTCATTTATGACCTTTTCTCAGGCCCTGAGACAGGGATTAGGGAGATTAAAAAAACGGGTGACATTTTGTTTATGAGCTAAAAGCTCATAAACAACCTCAACTGCAGCCTCAAATCAACCCCCCCCCCTTCCCATCCCTCTGTAAAAGGCCCCCCGGGTTCTCACCTGGGCTGTGGGCGGCCTGCAGATGGTCGCCGCGCTCTTCAAGACCTCCATCACAGCTTCCGCCGCCGTCATGGCGGCGTACTTCCTCCTGAGCTCGGAGGAGGAGGAGGAGTGGAGGGCGTCGGCCGTGTCCAGAAGGTTCTTTTTCAGCCTCCTGGTGCGCTGCATCACCTCCTCCTGCAGCTCCATGAGCACGGTCTGACGGGCCTTCTCCAACAGGCTCTGCTCCAGGATCTGCACCTTGCTCAGGGTCTGCACCGCACGCACACACACACACACACATCTTGATGTTATCCATTATAATGACTCAACTCTCCAGTAGGCCTATAAAATGTTTCTCTAACAGGTCTATAAAGACAACACTCTCTAGCAGGTCTATGACCAGTCTATTATTATCCAGTGTCTTTAGCATGTCCACAGCATGACTAGAGCTGTCTACGTATGTCCGTCTACAGCATGAGTAGAGCTGTCTACGTATGTCCGTCTACAGCATGAATAGAGCTGTCTACGTATGTCCGTCTACAGCATGACTAGAGCTGTCTACGTATGTCCGTCTACAGCATGACTAGAGCTGTCTACGTATGTCCGTCTTCAGCATGACTAGAACTGTCTACGTATGTCCGTCTACAGCATGAGTAGAGCTGTTTACGTATGTCCGTCTACAGCATGACTAGAGCTGTCTACGTACGTCCGTCTACAGCATGACTAGAGATGTCTATATGTACTGCATCAGTCTTACTGATATGGGCAGCCCCATGCTACATATCCTGATGCCCAGTTTGTAGGGGGAGTCTGAGTCGTACTGATCAGCCATGTGCTTCATGAAGGCTGCCGGGTCCACCTGGCTGTGATTCTTCCTCCGAAACTCTCGCAAGCTCTGCAGACAGATCAACATCAACATAGTATACATATACATGTGTATACACAGTAACGCAGATTTGCAGACCTGTGGAGACACCTTGCTGCCCTGTTCCGGTGAACTACACACGCCCGGTTTCACACAGCAAGATTAGTTCCCTATGCAAAGGCCAAACAGCCCTGCCTCATATTTTCTCTTCCCCTACCCCTCCTCCTCCCAGCACTTTTACCCGTTCCCTTCCTCCCCTTCCCCCCCCCCTAACCTCGCCTCGACTCCCCCCCCCACCCCCCCACCCCCTACCCTCAGGATGTCCACCGTCTCTATGGGGACAATGTCGTCGTCGCGGGTGTTGCAGTCGATCTTGAACATGCGGTGGATGAGGGGCAGCTTGCAGAGCGGGCCCAGGTTGAGCTCCTCGTAGCGCCGCTTGTCCTTCAGGCTGGCCAGGGCCCCGCCCACCTCGTACAGCGTGCAGACGGACGACGCCGCCTCCAGGGACTGGCAGACACACACACGCGCGCAAACACTGATCATGTGACTTTACACACACACACACACCGGTCGGTCACTTTACACGCGTGCATTCTTTGGTGGTCTTATTTGACATTCGTTACAGTTTATATATTCTTGAAAACTTTGGACTATTTCGCACTGTGGGGAAAGGTCTTGAAGTCTGTGTGTATGTGTGCTTCCCTGTCTGAACGTGTGTGTATCTACGTGTGTCTGCGCGTGTACGTACTGTATGTCTGTGTCTGTGTGTATCTGTGTGTGTGTGTGTGCAAGTGTGTGTGCGAGAGAGAGCACCTGTACCTGTATGAACATGTTGACCTCTCTGATGCTGCGCTGCAGCTCCTTCAGCGCGGGCAGCTGCCAGCGTGTGATCCCTCCGGCCTCCAGCGAGGACACCTGCATCAGCTGGCACACCCGCATCACCACCTGCAACCAGGAAGGGCTTAGCCACGCCGCGCACACACGCACCGGAGAACAGGACCAAATAGCTAGCATTCCTGATAAGGCACGAGCCCAGAGAGACAGACAGGTGAACAAGCATACAGGCAGAGAGACAGAGAGGTGAACAAGCATACAGGCAGAGAGAGACAGACAGGTGAACAAGCATACAGGCAGGCAGAGAGACAGACAGGTGAACAAGCATACAGGCAGAGAGAGACAGAGAGGTGAACAAGCATACAGGCAGAGAGAGACAGACAGGTGAACAAGCATACAGGCAGAGAGAGACAGACAGGTGAACAAGCATACAGGCAGAGAGAGACAGACAGGTGAACAAGCATACAGGCAGAGAGAGACAGACAGGTGAACAAGCATACAGGCAGAGAGACAGACAGGTGAACAAGCATACAGGCAGGCAGAGAGACAGACAGGTGAACAAGCATACAGGCAGAGAGACAGACAGGTGAACAAGCATACAGGCAGGCAGAGAGACAGACAGGTGAACAAGCATACAGGCAGAGAGAGACAGACAGGTGAACAAGCATACAGGCAGGCAGAGAGACAGACGGGTGAACAAGCATACAGGCAGAGAGAGACAGACAAGTGAACAAGCATACAGGCAGGCAGAGAGACAGACAGGTGAACAAGCATACAGGCAGGCAGAGAGACAGACAGGTGAACAAGCATACAGGCAGAGAGAGACAGACAGGTGAACAAGCATACAGGCAGGCAGAGAGACAGACAGGTGAACAAGCATACAGGCAGAGAGAGACAGACAGGTGAACAAGCATACAGGCAGGCAGAGAGACAGACGGGTGAACAAGCATACAGGCAGAGAGAGACAGACAAGTGAACAAGCATACAGGCAGGCAGAGAGACAGACAGGTGAACAAGCATACAGGCAGGCAGAGAGACAGACAGGTGAACAAGCATACAGGCAGGCAAACAGACAGAGGTGAACAAGCATACAGGCAGGCAGAGACGGAGACAGACTGGTGAATGTAATGGCTCTACAAACATTCACAGAGACAAACACAGACACATAGGTAGTATTTCACAGGGTCTAACGTCCGTGGATCTCCCCGTCTCCCCGCCAGTTCCTCACCCCTTCCTGAGTGACAAGCTCCCCCTCAGCAGCCAGGTCTCGAACCACGTCCCCCACCAGGCTGTTGACCGTGTCTGCGTCCAGATTTGTCCTCCTCCTCCGCCGCCTCCCGTCCCCCTCTTCATCGCCGAGAGCCTCGGCCGCCCTGACGTTGGCCCCGTGGACCTGCCTGAGCTGGGCATGGTAGGCCGCCGTGAAGACCTGGGCCTTTCCTGGGCTCCGCGTCCCACTCCTCTGCCTCCTCTCCTGGGATCGGGCCGGCCCCACATCCCTCTCCAGGGTGGGGAAGTCAGACGCCGAGAAGGCCTGTTTGGGTGTCAGGGGAGCGGGCTGTGGAGGCTGAGGTGAAGGACAGGGGGCTGGGGATGGGGCTGTGGCTGGGGTTGGGGCTGAGGGCTGCGGCAGCTTGACGGGAGGCTGGGTGCCAAACTGCAAGCTGACCGGTGTGCTATTATAGAGGGATGGACCAGAGCAGGTTAGGGCAGGCTGGGGGGAGCCCCCTGCATTGCTGGGGGGGCCATAGTGACAGAAAGAGGGCAGAGGAGGGGGGCCGGACCTGGAGGAGGGTCTGGAGCAGGGGGGAGTGGTCGACTTCACACTCCCAGGCCCCGCTCCGAAGGAGAAGAGGGACCACGGCGGGTCCAGCCCAGCCGGAGAGCCCGACCTCGGAGGGGTGGGGGCCAAGCTGGTCCCCGGGGGACTGTGGGTCCTGTGGAACACCTGCTGGCCCCTCACCAGGACCTGGTCCCCCAGGGAGTCCACCAGGGCGGCCATGGAGCTGTAGCCCATCCTGGACAGCGTCAGGTTCCGACGGTACTTCTGCCCAAAGGCCACGGACAGGACCTTGAGCGGGATCCCCTCGGGGCTCTGCTCCAACAGGTTCAGGAGATCCCTCAGATCTCTCTCCTTCTCCATCGCCGGAGACAGAGCTGGAGGGGAGAGGAGAGGGAGGGAGAGCAGGGAAGATATGTCAGTGTCAATGCAGACTGCGAGTCTTGAGGAAACAGCAGAGACACTCCCTGAGGTATTCATAGCTGGTAGGGCAGGACAATCTCAAGCCAAACCACTGCTAATTACACTGGGTGCAGTTTGTGTGTCGTAATAACTGTCAAGCCAAGGAGACGGCAAACAAAAACACCTTTGGACGCTTTTTCCAGTTTCTTGAAAACATGTCATTGGTTTTTCTAGTTTCTCATCCACACATTGATACAGTTGAAAAGTAATACACTATGCCTAACCCCACTGCATTACCAACCTGTTCCTCTTAATTCAGCCTCTGTCCTTGATAAATAAAACACTTGATATCCAAACTGTCTTCTCCTCAGTCCTCCAACAAAAAGGCTTCAACAAATACTACCAAATATCCTACTATCCCTAAATCAAAATCCTAACAAAAAAAGCTAGGAGTAGTGAGACAGTTCTACACGTGCCCCAATTAAAGCTTTAAAGCTTAACATGTAAATACTCTTTTAAACCTACATGCTTTTGAGAAAATCTGAATTTAAAAATTCAATATACTTGTCTTACCAGAAATATGGAATAACTGAAGATAATGCAAGTACGCTTCTCCCTTGTTGTTCTTGGTTTTGTTGTTACCCCCAATTTCATCTTTTTGAACCCCTCCCACCTTTATATGTGCACCAATCACACGCCTCCACAGGAGAAACGAAAGTGTAAGACGTGAGTCTCACACGCACACACACACAGCTGACCGGCTGAGTCTCATTTTCACTGAAACGCTCCCTTCCCGATTTGTGACATCACCCGTACTTGATCCAACAGTGAGGAAGTCATATCTCTTCTGTGCAGCAGCAGGGTTTATCTTTATAGGGTTAGTCTGTATTGCTTCACAGATTGCTTCACACACAAAAGGATGCGTGTGGACAACCGACAGAAATGCAGTCTGATCTGCTGCACTGAAACTGACCAAACAAAACTGAAAGGGTCGCACAGGGCTGGTCAGGAAAGAGAGAGGGAAGGGGGGGCAAGAGGAGGAGAGAGAGAGGGGAGAGAAGGAGAAAGGGAGGAGAAGAGAGGAACAAGGAGGGAGGGAGGGAGGGAACTTCTGTTTCGATTCCTTGATCTGCCACAGCTGAGGTCATATGAGGTGTTACCTAGGAAACCATGTGACTTCCAAAACAGCCACATACCAGAGAGTATTACAGAACCACCCTGCACTCTCACACAATGAAACTCAAGCTGTTTTGTTGTGGCTTTTTTTGAACGTGGCCTAATGGATTATCATCACATCAGCCACAGAAAAGCAGAAGCCAGTTGATAAGACAGACGCATCTTTGTTTTCATATGAAGTGATCTTGCACTGTATTGTATTGTATGGTATGGTGGTGTTGTCTCATTGTCCTGTCTGGCATACTGTCTTTCATGTATTTATGATGGATTGTTTTTTTTGTTTTTTTATACCTGGCCACAACCAAATTTTCCCCTAGTGGGATAATAAAATTGGACTTGACTTGGGACTGTATGTAGAGAGACCAGAGGTCTGATCACAGGCGAGATTTCTGCTACGTAGTTATTGGGGAGGTCAAGACTCTCTGACAAAGGAAACTCTGCGTGTCTCATGTGCAACACCAATAACAAATGAAACCGGAATATTCTCATTACGTTCCCTTCAGACTCAGGCATCACACAACACCACGGAGACTAGCTGCACTAGAACCACAACTACCAACGACAACACCAGAAACTAGCTGAAATAGAACTGTAAGCTATTACTGTAAGACCAAAAGATGCTAACATTAGCATGGTTATTGCACAACAACAAAGAGGCTACTATGGTAACAGCACTCTGAACAACAATAACATTCTTACCTGTTGTCCTAGTAACAGTTACAGTCTGTGACGGCTGAGCGTCCCCCCTCTCTTCCTCCTCTGCCCCCCTACCCCTCCTCCTCCTCTTCACCAGCAAGCCCTGCTGCGATTGGTCCAGCGCTGGCTGACTCTTCAACCTCAGCACGTTCTTCTTCTCTTGTCTCTCCACACACACGCTGTCCCCCAGGGCCAAGAGCAGGTCCTTCAGCCTGCCCAGGCCATACTCGGCCAGGGTCAAAGGTCGGCCGTACAGCTGCTTGTACTGGCCGCGCAGCTTTGACACCTCCACACCACTGGGGACACTAGCGAGCATGGCCATCATCTCCTCCTTTAGCTTCTGCAGGGGGAAAGCTACGGAAGGAATAAGAACATCACTCTCACACACACACACAAAATGATCTTGAGTTTGTTGACGCTACGCTGTAAACAAGTCTGTATGTGATTCGGACAGATGAAAGGCATCAACAGTGGTTCCACCAGGCTCCTCACCTCTGTTGCTCGTCTGTGAGGGGCGGCCCTTCCCACGGGCAGATGCACATTCCCTCGAAGAGGACGGAGACGGTGATGATGATGATGAAGAGGAGGAGGATGGAGACGAGGGGACGATGATGGTGGGGGGCTCTGGGGCCACAAGGGGCCACACGGTCAGTCCTCCGGTGGAGGAACAGTGGAGGTGCTCTGACATCTTCCTCAGATGCTCCTCCAGAACAGACAGTCTGGGGTGCACAGGGAGACGGCATTAAAACAGCAGAGACTGGGGGCTTCAAAGGTCCAAAATTATAACCAGGGTTTTAAATGAGAATGTAGGATTTTTACATTTTTATTCTTGTTAAGTCCATGCCAACTGCTATTTAAAAGAAATGAACAGTTGGAATACAATGATCATCTGTAAAAACTAAAAAAATAAGCCACAACTGGAATATTGTCAGACATTAATAACTGAAACATACTATTATAGGACTATTAAAACACAATATTAGTAGTGCCATAAATAACTCGAGAATGGATTTATACTGGACTAGATTTCAGCAATAAGTACAAACCAGTACTTTCAGTAACTGTAATATGTATAATGTATTATTCGGTAACTGACTGTATTGTGAAAATCAGCCAAATTCAGTAACTAATGTGCTTTTGGAAGGAGTTTAAACAACTTGAGTGTGGATGAGAAGTGCTGCTTGCCTGGTGGAACCTGCCAGGACCAGAGGCTTGCCGTACGTGCTCAGGTATAGCTTCTGCAGCTGCCAGATAGAGAGGCCCTCTGGATGCTCCTCACACAGTCTCACCAGCTCTCTCTTGGTCTCCTCCATGCTTACCTTCAGCCAGGACCAAGCAGGGGAGATATCGACAATGGACTATGAAATCTTATCAAATAATCTTGTCATTGATTGTATGAGACTGACCACTAAGATAAAAAAAAAATTCTCCTGGCCAGCTCAAACACATACGATCTTGCAAGTCCTCACTGGGTACGACCCTTGTTGGGGCTAGGTTATCTGTTCCATCATACCTGGAAGCAACATAGTGGTACTAGTAGTAGCTAGTAAAGTTAACAGGAATAAGAACCTCGGGCTTAACTAAATAGCTTTAGCATACTAGCTAATCCAGCTAACTAACCACAGAAAACAGTAGCAAACACGTGTTCTAGAATGAGAGACGGTTAATGTTGTCAGCATCTTGACAAGCATCCATCCTTCACTGAACTAGGCTAGCAAATTCTTAACAGCTTAAAATCCTCCTATATAGCTAGCGAGTGAACTAATATCACAGCTGGTAGCATAAAATGAGATGTTGGCAAATAATTGTCTGGCACACCTTCTGTTGTTTTACGCGTATGAGATAAACATTATTTTAAGAGGAAACTCAAATGCGAGCCATTTCCCCATTCAAGCAGCCAGTGTTGTTAGCTACTGACCTAAGCTAACTGTTATTCTCTGCTGTTAGTTAGCCTACTTCTTCTGAACACTGTCTGGGGAGAGGGGATGAAGAGTGGTGTATATAAAGTTAGACTGCCACCTCGTGGATCAGATACCAAAGAAAAACACTTGAATGAAGTACATCTTTTATTTATTGAGGCAATTAAAAAGTGTTAACTGTGTTAGACCGACACTTTTTCAATAACTAATTGAGTTCATTTAGGTTTTTACTTTCCACAGTGATGTCATAGGAGGCAAAACATAGACATGTTTGAAATAACATATCACATTTCTGTGTGCTATGCCTAAAAGGCTGGGGCTCAAAGGCGATCAAATAAACACACCTGAGGCAGATTTTTTTTAAATAACTACTTCAACTAAACAACATGAACCTCAAAAGTGTAAGAGTGTACCTGTAGGAAAGCAAGCTACAATAATATAATATAATTCAAAGCGAGTACAAGAAGTTTAATCAGTTACAACTAACCAACAATTCCCTCAGTAAGAGTCATTGTTTTCCTGGAGAAAACTAACATCTGGACTAATGTCCAGCAAATCATTCCTAAGTACCATTGTACTCTCGGAACAAGTGCGTCTTTTGCCTTTTCTTGAAGGTGGGAAGACAGTCAGTGTCTCTGATGGAGGTGGGGAGGTGATTCCACCATTGGGGGACATAAAGGCAGTTGATCTAAACATTTGCCTCTGAACTGTATGTCATGTATTACACTTATTACACTATCACGGCTAAGGAATGTCAGTTCCACACAAATTTGTATTTAACATCCTTCATTTTGTCTCTGTAAACAGCATCAAATAACTCTGCTTGGGCCACAGTGAGCTGGTTCTTCCAGTCTCCTACGACTCCTGGGGAAAAAGGCACATAGAATATGATAAAGTACAATCACTAGGTTAGGTATATTTAAGATCCACGCTAAAAGTTGAAGCAGATGATTTTCTCCAATCTAGTAGTTGATTTTTCTTCCTTGACTACAGAAATACTGTAGAACTGTGCTCTTCTGAACCTTGATTGTCTGATGTACTTTCTTTACTATTTGTATCTTTGTTTGGATAAAAGTGTCTGCTAAATGACTAAAATGCTAATGTGTCAAGAAGTACAGAACGTTCAAAGCAAAATAACCAAATGTCTAGCTCAGTGAAATAAAAGCATTTGCCTGCAGATCAACGGTTCCCAGGTTCTAACCCATCCCTGTATGTCACTTTGGATTCCTCCCTTGTGGATCTTAAAATATAAAACATACCAATAAAGAAAACATCCTTAAGAATACAAGGAGGGTCGTACCTTTCCTGAGGAATTCTGATTTGGTCTGGTCCATGAACTCGCTGGGTACCAGGGAATAGTTGGACATTTTGTTTTGCTTCATGTTCTTGAACATGCAGTGGTCTGCTATCTTCTCAACCACCTTGGGGGTTAAGGAACTGTCCATGAAGAGGGCAATCCTGGCCACAGAATCCCTCAGGTCCTGCCAGGATGTAGAAAAAACAGTGGTGTAGTCACTCAACCTGCTGTCTTCCCTGTGGCTACCCTTACCCAATCATCACTGCTTATTCAGTAGTGGACCAATGGGAAAAGACTACACCATTTAGAACAATACATTTTTTTAATCAAATTTTCTATTGCAGAAAACAGAGTAATATTCCATGAACTGACATCACTATGAAAAATGCTAAGGCATGCACAAACACTATTTGGAAAAGGACTAAGCTGTTCAAGACAAAACAGAAACCTTTCCCATTTGATACGGTGCAACCAATGTGTTTAAAGTATGTGTGTATTGCACTGATCGTCATTCATGGCATACCAAAATACTGTGGTACATATTGATCTGCTGGGATCTAGTAAGACACTCACCCATATCATCTCCTCATAGGAGATGTACATAACACGGTCCTGGTCCTTTGCATTCAACCAACCCTTAACGTGGTCGAACCATGAACCAAACATAACTGAAACCACAAACACACAAGACTTCTCATACAGAAAACTTCAATTTACATGCTTGATGTATCAGCAAAGATTAATGGTAATTAATTAGAGAAAAATAACCATGATGACAACATGAATACAATTTAAGATATTGTATGGTGTTTTGTATTGTGATATATTGTCCCTAACTACTTAACTATAATGACATGGGTATTTGTATCCACAGAGAATCCATGAAGAATAAACACAGCATGCATGGACACGTACATTTCCTTCCACTAACACAGACACGCAACACCTACGTTCACCAGCACAGTACCTTTTCCACTGAGAAACTTCTGTAGGAAATTGTCCTGTGATTGGGGGTTAACCAGGAAGGAGGCCATCCCATAATAATGGTAGGAAGATGTGAACACATCTCTGGGGTTCCTCATGATGTAAATCACCTGGCCGAAGAACAAGCCACACTAATTGATGAATTATTCATCTTAGTATTAAATCAATAACCCCATTACCTCTGTAGGAAAGACAAGGTTCACAGTCTTGTGTGAGGTAATGCTCACTCACATGATTGCCATTCCTGCAAGATCCCATTTAGTTTTCAACACACAAATATCCACCACAGTTGTATTTCATTGCGCCATCACCCTTCATGGTTAATGTTCAAATTGAGAGGGGGAGGGGCAATGGTGGTCTTGGATCCCCAATAAGAGTTGAATGACCCTGTGCTATTAGTGTTACCTATACCAACCCATCCACCATGCAGGTGGGTAATGACCTTAGGAGGGGAGACTGCACCCTACCTTGGGTTTGTCCTTGAAGAAGGACTGGGGCATCATGTCACAGTGGAAGTGTGTGGCAAACAGGCGAGGCGAAGGCCTCTGTTCCAGGTTGAGAACCTGGGCCCTGTGTTCCTCCAGCCAGGGAACCCGGTCCCAGTTGGGCTGGGTCAGAACCGAGGTCAAGTCCCCTCCACTCTGAATCAGGGGAGTGATCTCCTGCATCCATGTTGTGCCTGGAACACAGATTTTAATAAACGCAGATTTGCGACATGGAAAGCCCAGCAGAGGTGGGAAGGATACACATGGAACGATTCCATGACAAAATCCACTGCATGTAGGCCTACAGACAAAACTAATTTTGCAATCCACCTGCCACCGAATTCCTGAACGCACATCCAGGATACATGTAAAATTATATCGTTGGCATGAAAACACAATGCCCTAGGCCTACTTATATTTAATGTAGCCTATTGTAAAACTTTTATTTACTCAGAAATCTTCCCTCAGAATGCCTGTGCCATTAATTGTATACAACGGGACAAGTTATCCCTTTTCAGAAATGTGTGAGAAATACTAGGTGTCGCGTGAGAGCGTGAAATGCGTGAGTGAGACTTGAAAGCCCTGCCCACTAAACACAACTTCACAAACGAATGTGTCTTGACCAGGGGCGATTCTAGGATCAGACCTTTAGGGGTGCTCAGCCCCCAATGACAATGTGACATGAATACAGTGCCTTGGAAAAGTGCTAACCCCCCTTGCTAATAACAGGCATGCAAACAGTTCAGGGGTGAAAAAGGTGAGAATGCGGCGAACCCCCAACCTTATAGGGGGGTCCGGGGGCATGCTCCCCCGTAAGAACATTTATGATAATAAACAATAATATATATATTTCATTAGATATTATTTTTAGGGGTGCTTAGATGAAATTTAGGGGTGCTTGAGCACCCCTAAAAAGGGTCTAAAATCGCCACTGGTCTTGACACTGACAAAAAACACGTAGGCTATTCTCTATAATCGATTTAACATAATTTTACTGTAAATACATAGTTGTAGTTGTGAATTACCAAACGTTTTTTACGTAGGCTAGCTTAGACTACGGCTTGTCCATACAGTGTTTTGATGCACCCTCATTTTTGGAACTAGACAGCCATCTCTTGACGGTAAAAACTTACCAGATTTCGGATAAGTCACAATAACAACGTCGTCCGGTCTAAAAGTGAATTGTTCATAGTATGCAATGCTCTCTGGAGGATGTATCAGTTTTGGAAGATAGACTCCTTTATAGACGGTGTATAATTCCTCTTCGGTCATGCTGCTTCCAAAGTGTCAGCAACCTCGCAAACACAAAGTGAAACTTGGAACACTAAATAACTTCCCTAGACCTCACTGATATTATCAGTCTTCTTGTCATCAACAATGTGATGTTGTAAGGAATTCCATAAATGTTTCTGTGCAGGGGCATGTTTACACATAAAGCTCTACTGGGGCACAGACCCCTATTCATTTTCCTTTTTTTCTTCCAAGCTTGCTGTGCACACTGCACTACTCGGCTATAGAAACTCCCTTTGCTTAACCCATGATACAACAGTTCAGGGATGCAAGTTTGATATAAATAATGCGAGCGCGCACATTTTTTTCGCATTCATTTGAGTGCAAATACAGTTTTTTTTACTTTATCATGAAGCTTCATGTTATATAGTTTTTATGTTTTAGTCAAAATAAGATGATCGGTAGGCCTATCATTGAGAAACTTTCTTTAGTTTTGTAATGTTTTCTTAGCCTACCTCAATTCTAAGTTGTGTGCCGAGTCCGACACCTGGACTTCTGTGTTCGTGATTTTACAAGCGTTGTTTGGGGTACTGCGTTTATTTTTTTCCGGGATTATCAATCTAAATCAATGCACTGACTAATAAAGTAAATTGTTAAAACTCAAACTTTTGATTTTACTGGGACACAGCAGATTAATTCTGGGGCACGTGCCCCTGTAAAAAGGGTCCAACGACGCCCCTGGTTCTGTGGTCTGTCTTTGGATCAGTCCTGCATTTCAGCTCAAGTCAGTGTTGACACACAGCATTTCAAAATGAAGACACATTTGTATATTCATATCTTTTAGGCATGTAACATTCTAATAGTCATTTGAATAACCATAAAAACCTTGAAGAGCCCTTTAACTAGGCTGGTGTTGATCATATACTGCAGCCAAAGTCAAGCACTGGAATTTTTCAATCCCACTCTTGCTTTTTTGTTTGCTTTTACCACTTTGACCACACTGATTCATGTCAATTGTCTTTCAGTTCCCCATTGGAATGGTATCAATAAATATGTCTGTGATCTTGGGGCCCATCAAAGAGAGAAAGACAAAAACGCCAATGCATCAGAGTGCATCAAACGTTTTTTACGTAGGCTAGCTTAGACTACGGCTTGTCCATACAGTGTTTTGATGCACCCTCATTTTTTAAACTAGACAGCCATCTCTTGACGGTAAAAACTTACCAGATTTCGGATAAGTCACAATAACAACGTCGTCCGGTCTAAAAGTGAATTGTTCATAGTATGCAATGCTCTCAGGAGGATGTATCAGTTTTGGAAGATAAACTCCTTTATAGACGGTGTACAATTCCTCTTCGGTCATGCTGCTTCCAAAGTGTCAGCAACCTCGCAAACACAAAGTGAAACTTGGAACACTAAATAACTTCCCTAGACCTCACTGATATTATCAGTCTTCTTGTCATTCAGGCGTGCTGCCTCTCTCTCCCTATCAGATACCAGGGGGGTATTCCAGAAAGCAGGTTATGCAACATAAGTTAACCCACCAGCTGATTCACAATGTTGGAGCAACCTACTGGCAATGTTGCTACAATGCTGGGTGTCAACTGTCAACAATGTGATGTTGTAAGGAATTCCATACATTTTCTGTGCAGGGGTGTGCTTAGACATAAAGCTCTACTGGGGCACAGACCCCTATTCATTTCCATTTTTTTATTCCAAGCTTGCTGTGCACAATGCACTACTCGGCTATAGAAACTCCCCTGCTTAACCCACGATACAACAGTTCAGGGAAGCAAGTTTGATATCAGCCTTGGGTAGGGACATCAATAGTTAATGCGAGTGCGCAAATTTTTTTCGCATTCATTTGAGCGCAAATACTGTTTCTTTTACTTTATCAAGAAGCTTCATGCCGAGTCCGACACCTGGACTTCTGTGTGCATAATTTTACAAGCGTTGTTTGGGGTACTGCCTTAATTTTTTCCGGGATTATCAATCTAAATCAATGCACTGACTAATAAAGTAAATTGTTAAAACTCAAACTTCTGATTTTACTGGGACACAGCAGATTAATTCTGGGGCACGTGCCCCTGTAAAAAGGGTCCAACGACGCCCCTGGTTCTGTGGTCTGTCTTCGGATCAGTCCTGCATTTCAGCTCAAGTCAGTGTTGACATACAGCATTTTCAAAATGAAGACACATTTGTACATCCATATCTTTTAGGCATGTAACATTCTAATATTCATTTGAATAACCATAAAAACCTTGAAGAGCCCTTTAACTAGGCTGGTGTTGATCATATACTGCAGCCAAAGTCAAGCACTGGAATTTTTCAATCCCACTCTTGCTTTTTTGTTTGCTTTTACCACTTTGACCACACTGATTCATGTCAATTGTCTTTCAGTTCCCCATTGGAATGGTATCAATAAATATGTCTGTGATCTTGGGGCCCATCAAAGAGAGAAAGACAAAAATGCCAATGCGTCAGAGTCAAGGCCTACGTAGTCAAGGCTGGCAGCGCCGTGAGCATCATCATGTAAAAACAAGTGACCGTTATCCTCCGTTAATCTCCTCCCATATCAACATGAATAAATCCAATGAGCATGCGTTGTTTTCTCATTAATTACACACTATCTTCTTCTCTTCTTGATGCTTATGGACAGTCTTATGTTCAAGGTTAGCTTGTGAGTTTACAGTGTCAGGGAGAAATGGAGAGAGGTCAAAAGATCCAGAAATTGAGATGAAAAGAAAGACAAAGATATGGAGAGATAACAGAGGTGACCATGTGGGAAAGAGAAAGCCGTCAAAACAGAACTCCCAAGTTTCTATCAGCGTTATTATTTTGCTTTCCATGGAATAGTTTCCATGGAAACAGAAGACCTCCTCACCGGTGGTAGTCGAGGCCCACCAGGCTGACTCCGTTAACGGCCAGGATCCGGTCACCTGGACACAGCCTGCGGCTCCTGTCTGCAGGGGAGTCAGGAACCACAGAGCGGATAAAGATACCGGACATCCTCAGGGGAGTGTCCTGCAACCGGCCAGACAGCTCAGTGGTTCATATACAGGAAGTATGTAGACATGTCTGTATGTGATTCGGACAGATGAAAGGCATCAACAGTCGTTCCACCAGGCTCCTCACCTCTGTTGCTCGTCTGTGAGGGGCGGCCCTTCCCATGGGCAGATGCACATTCCCTCGATGAGGACGGAGACGGTGATGATGATGATGATGATGATGAAGAGGATGGAGACGAGGGGACGATGATGGTGGGGGGCTCTGGGGCCACGAGGGGCCACACGGTCAGTCCTCCGGTGGAGGAACAGTGGAGGTGCTCTGACATCTTCCTCAGATGCTCCTGCAGAACAGACAGTCTGGGGTGCACAGGGAGACGGCATTAAAATAGCAGCGACTGGGGGCTTCAAAGGTCCAAAATTATAACCAGGGTTTTAAATGAGAATGTAGGGATTTTTTTATTATTCAGTCAATGCCAACTGCTGTTTTAAAAGTTGGTCTTCTGTAAAAAAACAACAACTGGAATATGGTCACCCACTAATGACTGAAACATACTATTAAAACATTTAATATTAGTAGTCCCATAAATAAAACAGCTTAAAATCCTCCTATATAGCTAGCAAGTGAACTAATATTACAGCTGGTAGCATAGGGATGTTGGCAAATAATTGTCTGACACATCTTCTGTTGTTATACACGTATGAGATAAACATTATTTCCAGAGGAAACTCCAATGCGAGCCATTTCCCCATTCAAGCAGCCACTGTTGTTAGCTACTGACCTAAGCTAACTGTTATTCTCTGCTGTTAGTTAGCCTACTTCTTCTGAACACCGTCTGGAGAGGGGAGGAAGAGTGTACCTCGTGGATCGGACACCAAAGAAAAACACTTTTAAGAAAAACTGAACTTTTATTTATTGAGAGAATTAAAGTGGTAACTGTGTTAGACTGACACTTAGGTTAGTTTTTCAATAAGTATGTGTTAATTTAGGTTTTTACTTTCCACAGTGATGAGTCAGCAAATCACATAGACATGTTTGAAATTACATATCACATTTATGTGTGCTATGTCTAAAAGACTGGGGCTCAAAGGTAATCAAATAAACACACCTGAGGCAGATTGTTCACTACTACTTCAACTACTAACAGATAGAAGCAGGGGCAAAGGTTTCATTACGCATGAACTTTGTATAATGACACTTTTTGAAAACGGTAAATTTGTCACCCCCCCCCCCCCCCCCCCACACACACACACACTTTTTATTAAGAAGATTATATCTAACAAACCTACACACCTGGTTGGAAGATAATTCGATAATTCGTAAATAAGCTCCCATTTTGAAACTGGGACATAAAGGCAGTTGATCTAAACAGCCTCGGAACATCGGAGCCTCGGAACATATGTAGGCTACTGTATGTTATTTATTACACTTATTAAACTATAACGGCTATAAGGAATGTCAGTTCCACACAAATTTGTATTTGACATCCTTCATTTTGTCTCTGTAAACAGCATCAAATAACTCTGCTTGGGCCACAGTGAGCTGGTTCTTCCAGTCTCCTACGACTCCTGGGGGAAAAGGCACACAGAATATGATAAAGTACAATCACTAAGTTAGGTATATTTAAGATCGGCGCTAACAGTTGAAGCAGATGATTTTCTCCAATCTAGTAGTTGATTTTTCTTCCTTAGCTCTTGACTACAGAAATACTGTACAACTGTGCTCTTCTGAACCTTGATTGTCTGATGTACTTTCTATAATATTTGTATCTTTGTTTGGATAAAAGTGTCTGCTAAATGACTAAAATGCTAATGTGTCAAGAAGTACAGAAAGTTCAAAGCAAAATAACCAAATGTCTAGCTCAGTGAAATAAAAGCATTTGCCTGCAAACCCGTCCCTGTATGTCACTCTGAATTCCTCCCTTGTGGATCTTAAAATATAAAACATACTAATAAAGAAAACATCCTTAAAAATACAAGGAGGGTCGTACCTTTCCTGAGGAATTCTGATTTGGTCTGGTCCATTAATCCGCAGGGAACCAGAGAGTAGTTGGACATCTTGTTTTGCTTCATGTTCTTGAACATGCAGTGGTCTGCTATCTTCTCAACCACCTCGGGGGTTAAGGAACTGTCCATGAAGAGGGCAATCCTGGCCACAGAATCCCTCAGGTCCTGCCAGGATGCAGAAAAAACAGTGGTGTAGTCACTCAACCTGCTGTCTTCCCTGTGGCTACCCTTACCCAATCATCACTGCTTATTCCGTAGTGGACCAATGGGAAAAGACTACACCATTTAGAACGATCAATTTTTTAAATCAAATTCTCTATTGCAGAAAACAGAGTAATATTCCATGAACTGACATTACTATGAAAAATGCTAAGGCATGCACAAACACTATTTGGAAAAGGACTAAGCTGTTCAAGACAAAACCGAAACATTTCCCATTTGATACAGTGCAACCAACGATTCCACCAACGATTGGAACGAACCAACGATTCCACCTGCAGGTGGATCACAGACTTCCTGTCTGACAGGAAGCAGTGCGTTAAGCTGGGAACACAAGTCTCTGACTCCCGGTCCATCAGCACCGGATAACCTCAGGGCTGCGTCCTTTCTCCTCTGCTCTTCTCCCTGTACACCAACAGTTGCACCTCCAGTCATCCGTCCGTCAAACTCCTGAAGTTTGCGGACGACACCACCCTTATTGGGCTCATCTCTGGTGGAGACGAGTCTGATTATAGGTGGGAAGCGGCCAACCTGGTGACCTGGTGCAGCCAGAACAACTTAGAGCTCAATGCTCTTAAGACAGTGGAGATGGTTGTGGACTTCAGGAGGAACACAGCCCCACTCACCCCCATCACCCTGTGTGACTCCCCAGTCAACACTGTGGAGTCCTTCCGCTTCCTGGGCACTATCCTCTCCCAGGACCTCAAGTGGGAACTGAACATCAGCTCCCTCATCAAGAAAGCACAACAGAGGATGTACTTCCTTCGGCAGCTGAAGAAGTTCAACCTGCCAAAGACAATGATGGTGCACTTCTACTCAGCCATCATTGAGTCCATCCTCACCTCCTCCATCACCGTCTGGTACGCTGCTGCCACTGCCAAGGACAAGAGCAGACTGCAGCGTATCATCCGCACTGCTGAGAAGGTGATTGGCTGAAATCTGCCTACCCTCGAGGACCTGCACACCTCGAGGACCCTGAGGCGAGCGAGGAAGATTGTGACCGACTCCTCACACCCTGGACACTCCCTGTTTCAGTCACTCCCCTCCGGCAGAAGGCTGCGGTCCATCAGGACCAATACCTCACGCCACAAAAACAGTTTCTTCCCTTCCGCTGTTGGCCTCTTCAACAAGGCCAAGGGACCACACTGTCTCTAATGACTTCTTGCTTAAAACACACTGCTTTTTGCACTGCATTACAAAATGGTATCTTGTACATTTGTATTTTTTTGTAATATTTGTATTTTTGTATTTTTATATTGTAATTTACGGCAACTTATATTTTATTTTATTGTATATTTAATTATATTCTAATCCCACTTAGTGCTGCTAGTTTATGTACGCTTAGTATAGATAGTCCACATATTTAAATTTTAGGTATATGTTTATTGTATGCACCTTCCTGCCAAAGCAAATTCCTTGTCTGTGCAAACTTTCATGGCGAATAAATCCCATTCTGATTCTGATTCTGACCAATGTGTTTAAAGTATGTGTGTATTGCACTGATCTTCATTTATGGCATACCATAATACTGTGGTACATAGGGATCTGCTGGGATCTAGTAAGATACTCACCCATATCATCTCCTCATAGGAGATGTACATAACACGGTCCTGGTCCTTTGCATTCAACCAACCCTTAACGTGGTCGAACCATGAACCAAACATAACTGAAACCACAAACACACAAGACTTCTCATACAGAAAACTTCAATTTACGTGCTTGATGTATCAGCAAAGAGTAAGGGTAATTAATTAGAGAAAAATAACCTAGATGACAACATTAATACAATTTAAGTTGAATTCAACAATTTAAGATATTGTATGGTGTTTTGTATTGTGATATATTGTCCCTAATAAAGAATATATTGTGTTTATTAAAGTTATGCATTGTGCTTATTAAAGTTCTGTATTATGAACTTAGAAGTGTGCTCAGGTTTAAACATTGTGTCTCATACAGGGCGGGGGGAGTCATGGGTCCCTAATATAATGGTAGGGGAAACACTGAACCTTGAAACCGGGTGGAGACGGCACCCGAGCAGGTGGGACGTGTAGGCAAGAACAACTCCCTGCTGCACAGGAGAACAAGCTCAACCCTCTTCTTGTGTTTTTTCTTTTACTGCACTGTATAATATATGCTGGGGCAGGGACAGATAGTGAGTTGGACTTCGTGAACCAACCCAAACTCTGTACTTGTTGATTTCCAACTGCTGCATTAAAGCTGATATTATCGGACCTCTGCGACTCCAGACCACTCTTTCTAGAACACAGACTTGTGTCATTGAATACAATCATTACATATTGGAATAAACAGTAAATAATTTCATTCCTTCACTAACTACTTAACTATAATGGCATCTGTATCCACAGAGAATCCATGAAGAATAAACACAGCATGCATGGACAATAGGGGTGGGGATCTTTTGGTACCTCACTATTCAAATCGATTCTTGGGGTCACGATTCGATTAAATATCGATTCAAGATTTTTCCGAGATTTTTTGAAAAATAAAAAATATATATTTAAAAAATAAAAATAAAATCATAATAAAAAAAATCGATTCACATAAATTTGTGAATCGGTCTAAATCGCTAGCAGACTGAATCGCGATTCAAATGTGAATCGATTTTTTCCCCCACCCCTAATAGACAAGTACATTTCCTTCCACTAACACAGACACGCAACACCTACGTTCACCAGCACAGTACCTTTTCCACTGAGAAACTTCTGTAGGAAATCGTCCAGTGATTGGGGATTAACCAGGTAGGAGGCCATCCCATAATAATGGTAGGAAGATGTGAACACATCTCTGGGGTTCCTCATGATGTAAATCACCTGGCCGAAGAACAAGCCACACTAATTGATGAATTATTCATCTTAGTATTAAACCAGCTATTAAATCGATAACCCCATTACCTCTATAGGAAATACAAGGTTCACAGTCTTGTGTGAGGTCATACTCACTCACATAATTGCCATTCCTACAAAGTAGGAAGCATCAGTTTTCAAAACACACATCTTGTATTCCATTCCAGGTGGTTAATGACCTCGGAGGGGAGACTGCACCCTACCTTGGGCTTGTCCTTGAAGAAGGACTGGGGCATCATGTCACAGCGGAAGTGTGTGGCAAACAGGCGAGGCGAAGGCCTCTGTTCCAGGTTTAGAACCTGGGCCCTGTGTACCTCCAGCCAGGGAACCCGGTCCCAGTTGGGCTGGGTCAGAACCGAGGTCAAGTCCCCTCCACTCTGAATCAGGGGAGTGATCTCCTGCATCCATGTTGTGCCTGGAACACATATTTTAATAAACGCAGATTTGCGACATGGAAAGCCCAGCAGAGGTGGGAAGGATACACATGGAACGATTACGGGTCCAGGGTACTTTTTGGCTCAATTCGTTTCCATGACAAAATCCACTGCATGTAGGCCTACAGACAAAACTAATTTTGCAATCCACCTAGGCCACCGAATTCCTGAACGCACATCCAGGATACACGTGAAATTATATCGTTGGCATAAAAACATAATGCCGTAGGCCTACTTATATTTCATGTAGCCTATCGTAAAACTTTATTTTTTATTTACTCGGCAGAAATCTTCCCTCAGAATGCCTGTGCCATTAATTGTATACAGCGGAACAAGTTATCCCTTACTTTTCAGAAATGCGTGAGAAATACAAGGTGTCGCGTGAGAGCGGGAAATGTGTGAGTGAGACTTGAAAGCCCTGCACACTAAATACAACTTCACAAACGAATGTGTCTTGACACTGACAAACATTTAAACACGGGATATTCTATATAATCGATTTAACATCATTTTAAATACATAGTTGTAGTTGTGATTTACCAAATGTTTTTTACGTAGCTTAGACTACGGCTTGTCCATACAGTGTTTTGATGCACCCTCATTTTTGGACCATGGATACGCCATTCTAGACAGCCATCTCTTGACGGTAAAAACTTACCAGATTTCGGATAAGTCACAATAACAACGTCGTCCGGTCTAAAAGTGAATTGTTCATAGTATGCAATGCTCTCTGGAGGATGCATCAGTTTTGGAAGATAGACTCCTTTATAGACGGTGTACAATTCCTCTTCGGTCATGCTGCTTCCAAAGGGTCAGCAACCTCGCAAACACAAAGTGAAACTTGGAACACTAAATAACTTCCCTAGACCTCACTGATATTATTATTAGTCTTCTTTTCATTCTTATAACAGTTAGGTGTGCTGCCTCTCTCTCCCTATCAGATACATTACATTTACATTTAGTCATTTAGCAGATGCTCTTATCTAGAGCGACTTACAGTAAGTACAGGGACATTCCCCCAAGGCAAGTAGGGTGAAGTGCCTTGCCCAAGGACCGTCTCTTCATAAACGAAGTGACTAAGTTCAGTTGAGTTCTGGATTTCAATAAGTATTATCAATCTGCAGATTGGGAGAGGAAACCAGTCTTCTGACCATAAAATGACAACACAACACCAAGCTTAGGTCTCAACCAGGTCTCTCCGCTCTGAAAGCCGGAGGACCATCTTTATAGGGCACAAGAATGTAAACATAGATTGTGACAGTCAGGCAGGAATGACGTTACAACAGTCTCAGAGATAAAGATTCACTGCTCCCAACACATGACAACTCTCACACTAGAGAGTTCATAGTTGGAGTTCTCCTAGTAGTCATGACAAGGAAAAGTTTAGCCAGTACCTTCTCCTGACCCCGAACATCCATTAACCTGACACATAGACACAATATACTCTCATTAATAGCAAGCTTACATGAGAACGTACTAACTAGTATCCAATGACTAGTTCTATTGATTAGTGAATAATGTAAGCACACAGGAAATCCCAATTTCTTCCACAGTCCCCCCTTTTGACGTTTAACGTCAACACAACAAACAAGTTTCATAACATTTCAAAACCTTAACAATCAAACAATACTTTATCTGCTACTACTCAGCACAGCATACATGATTATAGGATTTGAAGAAGTATTAGGTAGTACCCAATCAGGCGAAAAGTACAAAGTCAATGAAGTGAATAGCTTTTGTTTAGTTCTCTAGATAGGGCTCCTAGAACTGACCTTACCGCTCCTTCTATTTTCCTTGTTCAAAGTTGCATGGTATTATACACTTTGGTGATATTGTGACCTCCGATTCATCCTAGTAACACAGGCACCCCCTAGGACCTTACAAAAGAACTAGTTTATAGCTATTCACTTCATAAGCAAACAGCATAATGACAGTTTATCAATGATACTAGAAACATAGGCATATTTCTCTCCTGGACATAACCAAGGGTCATGCTCTCATGAGCTCAACACAGCATGGTATAGATCAAACACTGTTCATAAATTCAGATTATTTCAAACAGTATAAAAGTAATAAAGTAACCACTATCTTTAATTATTGTTCACCGATCTGCGGTTAAGGACAGATCTATTCAGATTGCATACAGCATTGTATATCAGTTGGAAAATAGAAGGAGGCAAATGGCCATCTTTATTACATTGGCAAAATAGTCACTTGGTACTTGAGAATACATATCAGACATTTCAATCATTCCCAGGGCAATAAAGTAATCATCAGTCTTGCTTGCTTTGGTCTGTGGCTTGATCTGGGCTACCATAATCTTACTGGCAGCCTTACGAGAGCCTACTGCACAGCACTGTACACAGCAGGCAGTACACATCTTCCAAGCACAAAACACAATCAGCACAACAACGACTAACATGCCAAATCCAGTGATTCCAATTTGAATGATAGTCGAAAAGAAACCCCCCTCAGAGAAGGTCAGCCAGTCAGCAAAATTCCAAGCTTCAGGTTCCCCCAAATCTGAAATGATCTCTTTAATGTGCGCAGCCATATTTGTGATATTAGCAGATTCATCTGGGATAAAAGTACAACAGTCATGACCTATCACAGCACAGGTACCTCCCTGAGCTGACAACAGATTATCCAGTGCCATACTGTTCTGTAGCACTACCTGCCTCATGGCCTTCATCTCAGAAGCAACCGCAGTTAAGGCGTCGGCTGTCTCATTACCAATGGACTCCAACCCTACTGCTAAGCTCCTAATATCTCTAAAGGCAGTGATAACACCATACACAGGGAGAATGGCAGCTGAAAACCGTGAAAAGTGGCTGTGTACTTCGACTCCAAGTGATGTGATCCCAGCTTCTTAGCATCTGCATTAATAATACTTCTCTTGTGGCGGTGCCACCAATGTTTGGGCAAGGGGTGCAGAGGCAACCCATCTACAGGTCTGAGGGCTCCTACAATAAACCCAAGGTAACATGTTCCTGACCAGTTGGCTGGCAGGAAATAATAAGCACTCTTACCACATACCCACATGGTGCCATTGTTAGCTGCATGAGGCACCAAAAATTGATCTGTTGTTATACTTATTGGTTCACCTTCAACAGGCAAATCAGACAAATTTGTATAAGCATATGTAGACACAGTATGATTACACGTGCTGTTCCCCAGTGCCCTCATGTCCCGTTATGAGTCAGACATAACCAAGCAGGTGGAGCATAGGCTAACCACAATGGGGGTGAATAGGTAACCCCTTTAGGAATATGTCGCTTGTGTACAGTAACATTTTTCACATTCAACCCAATACAAGGCCACCTCCAGATCTCACACATATCTGCCTTAGAGAGTGGGACCGCTATCCAAGGAGAGGTTCCTGCGTGTTGGGGAATCATACCACACACCCAACAAGACCCATTTCCTCTCATTTTCCGTGCAGTCATTTTGGCGGTTTTTAGGAAGGTGTTGGCGAAGTATTCAGTCTTCATGTGTCCTCCAAGGTGATGGGTGTCAATGTTCAAATCAGTTTCTTTGTGAGCATGTAATAATGACTCTGGTAGTGGCTCATGTCTGCGATATCTGTGGACTCGTGCATCCGGTATCAGTAAATGTCTGTCAGGTGTGTGCGTCAGTTTATCTGTGGGTGTCATCTCTCGTCGTAGCTCAGGCAGCGGCCTCGGTTTCCTTGAAACAACCGAGGGCCTCCGCCACAGTATCCTCTCGTCCCCGTTCTGGGTGCTGTCATCTGCTTCATGTAGAGGCCGGAGGAAGACTGAAAATGTCTTCCCCTCTCCAGGCTCCTCTCTCTGGTTTCCCATCTGGGTGCTGTCATCTGCTTCATGAATCACACATGGGGGAGAGAGGCATGGTAGCAACAGCAGCCCCTCTCTGGCTTTCTCCACATGTGACTCACCTTTCGACGTCTTCAACACCTCCGGGTGAGTGCTCTTTGGGACCTCCTTCTCAGCGCCCCTGGATTGGAGTGCTGGATGGCGGGGTCCTGGTTCTGGCTCAAATCGGTCCGCTGGACTGGAACCTGCTCCCGGATCAGCCGCTGCGAACGGGTCTCCACCCCCTTGGTGTACTCCCGGAGGAGTAACCCAGTGGGGATGAGACAAATGGCAAGTTGGAGGAGGTTCCATTTGGAGGTGCACCTGCTCCTCCACCGGCCCCTGGCTCTCCGTTGGGACCCTCCACCGTGTTGTTCGGTGCAGGGGCCGTTTTGCAGTGTGTCGCATGGATCCATGTCGGCCGACCCTCCACTTTCACCGCTGTGTGAGTCACCAAGAGAACCAGGTATGGACCGGTCCATCTCGGTGAGAGGGAAGTCCTCCGTTTGTGCACTTTCACGTACACGTAGTCTCCCGGTTGATAGGGATGACATGGCTCTCCAGCGGGTTCAGGCAGGGCAGCTTTCACCTGTGAATGCACAACCCTTGCTGCTCTAGTTAGGGCATAACAAAAGTTTAACATTGTATCATCCATCTGGTGGATATCCATCTGTTTCAATGATAGTGGGGGAGAGACAGGCAATCTCATTGGTCTCCCTAAAACTATCTCGTGTGGAGAAAGTCCATTCCTCCTCTGGGGAGTAGATCTCATGGCCATAAGAGCTAGTGGGAGTGCATCAGGCCATTTTAGGCCAGTCTCTTCACATATCTTGGCTAGTTTGTTTTTCAAAGTTCCATTTTGCCTCTCCACTGCCCCCGCAGACTGTGGGTGGTAGGGACAGTGGAAATGCTGGTTGATCTGGAGCGCTTTACAAAGTTCCTGAACAATTTGACCTGTGAAATGTGAACCTCTATCACTGGACAGTCTTGTGGGGATCCCATATCTACAGATCACATCTCTCATGAGAATCTTGGCTACCGTGGTAGCATCAGCTTTCCGACATGGGTAGGCTTCTACCCATTTCGAGAACATGTCAACAATTACAAGTACATACTCAAAATTACAACACTTGTTCATCTGAATAAAATCAATTTGTAAATGCATAAAAGGACCACTTGGTGGCGGGTGGGCTGCGTCTCTTCTCTTTGGTCCCTTTCCGGGATTATGCTGCTGGCAGGTATGACACTGAGCACAATGTTGCTCAGCCTTTGTGGAAAAACCAGGTGCAAACCAATCAGTATTTACTATTGAGACCATACCCCCCTTGCTCGTATGGGCACAGCCGTGCGCCATGCGAGCTAACCAAGGGAACAATGCACGTGGCGCCACCACGTGGCCGTCGGGGTGGCTCCACACTGCCGAAGTTGGATCTTTCACACAGCCAACGGATAACCAACCATCCCTCTCAGTGTTATCAGCAGCGGCTTGAAGGTCCGCCACATCATGAAGAGAGGGAGTGTGTGTTTCCGGTTGCTGGGACACAGAAAAAATAGAGACCTGGGACACGTCAGAGGATTTGGCCGCAGCCTTTGCTGCTAAATCAGCTCTAGCATTTCCTCTTGAAACATCATCTGTATTGTTACTATGAGCCTCACACTTAACAATAGCTAGCTTTTTCGGTAGTAGTATTGCAGATAACAAATTATCAATCATCTTTCCATTCTTGATTGCTCCACCTGAGGAGTTAATGAAACCTCTTTCTCGCCATATGGCACCAAAATCGTGAGTAACTCCAAATGCATACCTTGAGTCAGTGTAAATATTTACGACCTTGCCGTCTGACAAACAACATGCCCTTGTCAATGCAAACAACTCTGCTTGCTGTGCAGTGCATTGTGGAGACAGTTTACCAGATTCAAATGTCTCACTGTCCGTGCAGACCGCATATCCAAAGTCTAGGGAGCCATCCCATGCTCGGGACGAAGATCCATCTACGTACAACACAAGTTCAGCATTATCATTAGGTTTGTCAAACAAATCAGGTCTGGGTGTTAGCACTTTATCGACAACCATCTCACAGTCATGTGGTTCACCATCATCAGGGGTGGGCAACAATGACGCTGGATTCAATGGGGAGCATCTATGGATCGTAATGTTACTTTGAGTCAACAAAATCAATTCATACTTTGTAGCTCTGGTGGCTGACAGGTGTTGAGTTTTGGTGCGTAACAGAAGAGCACTTACTGCGTGAGGAACCATCACTGCCAAGGGCGACCCCAGCACTATATCTGTAGTTGCTTCCACATGTTGCCGCAGCACAGACTGCTCGTAAGCACGGGGGGAAACCTGCTGCCACAGTATCTAAAGAAGAACTCACATATGCGATTGGCCTCTTAAGATTACCATGCTTCTGGGTCAGTACACCCTGGGCAAACCCTTTGGCCTCGTGGCAGTACAGGCTTGGTGTAGTCTGGCAGACCGAGAGCTGGCGCCTGGGCCAAAGCCTGCTTGAGAGATACAAATGATTTATCAGCTTCAATGTTCCACAACAAATGAGTATCAGTCTGGCCCTTCATTAAATCGAGGAGAGGTCTAGCCAACACAGCATAATCAAGGATCCACTGACGACAATACCCGGCTGAACCTAGAAAAGATTTGAGTTGTTTTGGTGTTCTAGGCTTCGGTATCAATCGGATGGCCTCCACTCTATCAGGAGTCAATAGTCGCTCTGTACCTTTGAGTGTATGGCCCAGATACTTGACCTCCTCAGACCATAACTGCAGTTTTTTTCTTTGAGGCCTTGTGGCCCTTCTCAGCCAGTGCCTGAAGCACAGTAATAGTGTCCTGTTGGCAGGAGGCAAGATTCTTAGAACATATCAATAGGTCATCAAAATACTGCACCAGAGTAGAGCCGGCTGCTAAGGTGACATCCTGGAGGTCCTCTCGTAATGCTTGACTAAACAACGTGGGTGATTCGGTGTATCCCTGTGGCAGAACTGCAAACTTTTACTGGACCTGGCGAAATGTGAAAGCAAACAGATACTGGCTCTCTTCTGCAATGGGAACAGAGAAAAAGGCACAACATAAGTCGATTACTGAGTAATGAGTTGTGTCGGCTGGAATGCAGCTGAGTATCGTAACTGGGTTAGGCACGACAGGATGTGTTGGGATAACACATGCGTTGACTGCTCGCAGATCCATAATAAACCTCCAAGTGTTTTTACTGGCCTTCTTCAAAGGGTAAATTGGGGTATTACATTTGCTCTTACAACGTACAATGATTCCTTGTGCTAACAATGATTCAATTACTGGCTCAATTCCCTTTTCTGCTTCCTTACTAATAGGATACTGTGGTTTGTTCGGCAAAAGTTTTCTGGGATCTATGGTGATTACAACTGGGATAGCGTTCTTAATGCGTCCTACATCATTTGCATGCTCAGACCATAACTGCTCGGGCACAGCTGCTAGCAAGGACGCATCTGTGGTGGACAAGTCGGAACTATCTCTGCAGTCCACCAATGGAGCTGTATGGGAATACAGAATCTGATAGGCCAAGTGTTCCTTCTCCTGAGGAATAGATAAGAACACTCCATCAGTAGTGCATTTAATGTCACAATTCAGTTTGCACAACAAATCCCTTCCCAACAGATTTACTTCACACCCTGTAGTTAAAAGGAACGCATGTTCATCACTCAATGGACCAATATCAACTCTTAACGGCTTGCTAACCACTGTTTGAACAGGAATCCCAGCTACTCCCACTGCATTGACTGTTTGTCTTGATTTTGGAAAGTTTGGATAGTTTTGTGTTGCAATAACAGATCTAGTTGCTCCTGTGTCTATCAGAAAAGGAAGGTCTCTGCCTTCCACTCTCAACGTTATCATAGGTTCATTATCACTAGACACAGTTACTACCGGCATACATGTTGATGTTTCGAGTCCTAGGCCTCCCTATTGTTGTTGTGGGTTCTGACCTTGAGGCAGCTCAAACGGCTCAGCACCATGCCACGTCAGCTGTCTCTGTTGGGGGTGGTGATTCTGTGACTGTGAAAAACCATTGTACTCAAGGCGATACTGTTGGTTAGAGGGGGACAGGTTGCCATTTGACTGCTGGGGGTTATTACCAAACTGCACTTGCGCCTGAGGGCAATCCCTCGCCCAGTGACCTTTCTTCTTGCAGCGTCGACAAACATCCCAATCCACCTCATCTGTCTGTCTCCCCCCCCTCGAGTTTCTCCCTCTTCCTCTACCTTTGCCCCTCCCTTTGAATCCTGTGTCCTGTTGTTCTAAAGAGCTTATAATCATATCTAAGCTTATACCATAATCATATCAACAGTTTTGTTCTCCCAATGCAGAACCTGTTTCTTAACTTCTACCTGGAGTTCAGGGAGCAATCCACACATGAACACATGACAAAGTGGGACAGGGGAAGCGGCAGCTGTAAACCCAGAGTGTTTGTCAAAAATCCTAGTAAGCCTTTCCAGGTAATCTGTAGGTTCCTCATCTTTCCTCTGTTTACAATCATACACTTTGCTCCAGTCCAGAACACCAACTCCCATTTTTGGTATCACAGCTATCAAACGGCGTTTAAGTGCTTCATATGTTCCATTATCGAGTTCAGCGTTTGGTGCAGGCCAGACTAGTGCTACGTCATCCTCATCTGGAATCAATGCTTTCAGTTTTCTCAACACTCCAGGCTGGAGTGCAACCTCTAGCAATTGATTCAAATCTAGAAAAGTAGGTCTGTGTGCATTGATAGTTATTTGCAGCTCTCTTATACATTTTCCTGGGTCTTCTCTTATGTCAGGGAAACCCTTTCCTAGCTCCCTCAGCTCAGTCACTGACCACGGGCGATAAAGGTATATAGGCTGTACTGCATCAGGACCTGGATAAGCTCGCATAGGGTACATGGGCACTGGTGGGTCCAACTGGTCTGTATTACACACCTTTCGTGTTTGATGTGTATGGGGCTCTCTTTCTTTGCTTGATTGACGTGAACCCCGAGCTGATCGCAAACCCCGACCTCTAGAGATTACCCTTTCTGTATGTCGCTGTGGGTCTTTGCTCAACTGTCTCAATTTCATCAGCAGTAGAGTTTCTTCTGTACTTAGGTCTGCCAGATCCATCACATCTGCAGTAGTGCTTGTAGCAGCAAGTAACCCTTCAACCTTTTCTGGTAGATTCTGCGCTGGCTGCACCTGGCCCGCTGCTTCACCTAATAATGCATTTTCCCTGTCTCTGGCTCTCCTCTGCATAGCCACAGCCATAGCAACAACATCATCATCGGTAAATAGGCTACAAATCTTAGGTAGTAGTTTCCCTTGAGCGCTACCTTCAGCCTGTTTCACAACTACTGACTCCTCACAATTTGTTTTGGCACTGTTAGTCTGTTCAAGCAACTTCATGTTAGCCTGTGCAAGCAATGTCTCGAATTCCCTCACTCTATGACTTTGTTCGGTCTGATCACTTCTTAACACTGACTCCCCGACCCTCTGTCTCTCAAAGTGCTCTAGTTCAATTCTAGCAGCCTCTTGTTTGTCTCGCTCGAAACGTTCTAACTCACGTTTCTGTTCATCTTGTCTCTGTCTCTCAAGACGCTCCAGCTCACTCCTAGCTTCTCTATCAGAATCAGTTTTAGCTTGATCTGACCGTATTTTCTCAAGATAGCCAATGCCACGTCGTCTCGTAGCTTCAGTTAACCATATCATAAACATTGGCCAGCTGACAAATTGTTTACACGTCCGACTTGTTTCCTTGTCTTTCAAAACCGCTTTTAAACTCTCCAATATTTTAACATCAAACGTTCCCTCCAACGGAAAACAATGTGTCGGGTCATGACTAGTCCACGCATGCCATTTCTCAATGTTTGACACTGCTTGAATATCATGTACATCAAACATATATCGGGCTGGACTGTACTCAGGTAACAACGTCTCTATCGTTCTCGCAGTGGAAGCTAAATTACCCATACTGACTTACAATGTAGGCTATCTGTAACAAAATCTCATAACGGTATGAAGCCAACTCTATTGATTTACTGCAGCAAGAATCACACAGCACTTTAGAACAGTCACAAAATCACATAGCAATGTAAAACGGTCACATAGCACATAGAAGAATAAAAGAACTACAATATAACTCGCTAGTGAACTACAAATATGGCCTTTTCAAGCCAAACTATCCTCGC
This sequence comes from Osmerus eperlanus, assembly GCF_963692335.1. NCBI lineage: Eukaryota > Metazoa > Chordata > Actinopteri > Osmeriformes > Osmeridae > Osmerus > Osmerus eperlanus. The sequence goes on along the minus strand of NC_085029.1, from coordinate 7,222,116 downwards.
CTTCCGGGCGCTCAAACATGGGACGCGCATACAAAAAACATCAACTTGGGAACGCGCCTACAATAATTTCCACAACTCCGTTACGTCATGAGTAACAAAATAACCACAATTCGTGTTTAAGAGAGACGAGCTGATCAATAAACTGCCAGTCTATCTTTCCCTCAGTATTTGATTGTGTCCCTCGCTGATCATTTAATGCCAAGTTTGTCAGTTAAAATCCTAACTGTCCCTTTACATTGTCAAAGTATCCCTCACTTGTTTAAAACCCACGTTACCCTTAAGTTGGTCTCTCGCATAAAGCCTTTGACCCTAATACATTATGACCGCCCACCTACTGTGCTTGAAAACCCAAAACAAAACTTAATACAGTTATAATTCATACCGAAAATAAAAAGGTCCCAATAAGATCTCTGTTCAAAAAGAGAAAACCCTACAACAAAACTTAATACAGTTGCAATTCAACCCAAAATAAAAAAGGTCCCAATAAGATCTCTGTTCAACTAAAGTTTTCAGCTTTAAACATGCCTCTCAAAAGGTAACATATACATTTCTTTGTTTGGTTCACCCCTGGTCTGTATTCCGTAAAACCATATTCTCTGTTAACAGATCCTTACCCACAGATCAAGAATATGGATTATTTTACATACTTTCCAATACTCCACGTGACCAGAGTTCTTGTACGCTATCAGAGTTTACAGACTCTGACCAAGACAAATTAAAAATAGCAAGTCAGTTAATGACCCAAATTTTCTAAACCAAAACTCTAATATTATCTTCCTCCTGTTGAGGCCTAGCAGACTCGGGTCTGCTAAGACCAGGATCCCAACTGAATGTCACAATAAAAGGTTCTTAAATGTTTTACGTTACCAGCATCGCAGAGGGACAGCAGGCGCACCAAGCATAAAGCAGTCCGTGAATGGGTTTTTTGAAAAAGGATCCCCTTACCTTTTGGTTTTGCGCGTCACAGGTTCTGCTTTACACTGGTGCCGCCGTGGGTCTCTCCTGGATCTGGTTCTGCAATCCTGCCGCTCGACAACGCCAATTGATGAAGAAAGTGTTTTGTCCGTCTCTTCATAAACGGAGTGACTAAGTTCAGTTGAGTTCTGGATTTCAATAAGTATTATCAATCTGCAGATTGGGAGAGGAAACCAGTCTTCTGACCATAAAATGACAACACAACACCAAGCTTAGGTCTCAACCAGGTCTCTCCGCTCTGAAAGCCGGAGGACCATCTTTATAGGGCACAAGAATGTAAACATAGATTGTGACAGTCAGGCAGGAATGACGTTACAACAGTCTCAGAGATAAAGATTCACTGCTCCCAACACATGACAACTCTCACACTAGAGAGTTCATAGTTGGAGTTCTCCTAGTAGTCATGACAAGGAAACGTTTAGCCAGTACCTTCTCCTGACCCCGAACATCCATTAACCTGACACATAGACACAATATACTCTTATTAATAGCAATCTTACATGAGAACGTACTAACTAGTATCCAATGACTAGTTCTATTGATTAGTGAATAATGTAAGCACACAGGAAATCCCAATTTCTTCCACAGTGGTTAGACATAAAGCTCTACTGGGGCACAGACCCCTATTCATTTCCCTTTTTTTCTTCCAAGCTTGCTGTGCACAATGCACTACTCGGCTATAGAAACTCCCCTTGCTTAACCCACGATACAACAGTTCAGGGACGAAAGTTTGATGTCAGCCTTGGGCAGGGACATCAATAGTTAATGCAAGCGCGCACATTTTTTTTGCATTCATTTGAGCGCAAATACTGTTTCTTTTACTTTATCATGAAGCTTCATGTTATATATTTTTTTATGTTTTTGTCAAAATAAGATGATCGGTAGGCCTATCATTGAGAAACTTTCTTTAGTTTTGTAATGTTTTCTTAGCCTACCTCAATTCTAAGTTGTGTGCCGAGTCCGACACCTGGACTTCTGTGTGCATGATTTTACAAGCGTTGTTTGGGGTACTGCGTTTATTTTTTTCGGGATTATCAATCTAAATCAATGCACTGACTAATAAAGTAAATTGTTAAAACTCAAACTTCTGATTTTACTGGGACACAGCAGATTAATTCTGGGGCACGTGCCCCAGTAAAAAGGGTCCAACGACGCCCCTGGTTCTGTGGTCTGTCTTTGGATCAGTCCTGCATTTCAGCTCAAGTCAGTGTTGACACACAGCATTTCAAAATGAAGACACATTTGTATATTCATATCTGGCATGTAACATTCTAATATTCATTTGAATAACCATAAAAACCTTGAAGAGCCCTTTAACTAGGCTGGTGTTGATCATATACTGCAGCCAAAGTCAAGCACTGGAATTTTTCAATCCCACTCTTGCTTTTTTGTTTGCTTTTACCACTTTGACCACACTGATTCATGTCAATTGTCTTTCAGTTCCCCATTGGAATGGTATCAATAAATATGTCTGTGATCTTGGGGCCCATCAAAGAGAGAAAGACAAAAACGCCAATGCATCAGAGTCAAGGCCTACGTAGTCAAGGCTGGCAGCGCCGTGAGCATCATCATGTAAAAACAAGTGACCGTTATCCTCCGTTAATCTCCTCACATATCAACATTAATAAATCCAATGAGCATGCGTTGTTTTCTCATTAATTACACACTATCTCCTTGTCTTCTTGATGCTTATGGACAGTCTTATATTCAAGGTTAGCTTGTGAGTTTACAGTGTCAGGGAGAAATGGAGAGAGGTCAAAAGATCCAGAAAGAGAGATGAAAAGAAAGACAAAGATATGGAGAGGTAACAGAGGTGACCATGTGGGAAAGAGAAAGACGTCAAAACAGAACTCCCAAGTTTCTATCAGCGTAATTATTTTGCTTTCCATGGAATAGTTTCCATGGAAACAGAAGACCTCCTCACCGGTGGTAGTCGAGGCCCACCAGGCTGACCCCGTTAACGGCCAGGATCCGGTCACCGGGACCCAGCCTGCGGTTCCTGGCTGCGGGAGAGTCAGGAACCACAGAGCGGATAAAGATACCAGACATCCTCAGGGGAGTGTCCTGCAACCGGCCAGACAGCTCAGTGGTTCATATACAGGAAGTATGTAGACATGTCTGTGTGCCAGTGATGTACATGTGATGTAGTCAGGTGGCTGAGCGGTGAGGGAATCGGGCTAGTAATCCGAAGGTTGCCAGTTCGATTCCCGGTCATGCCAACTGACGTTGTGTCCTTGGGTAAGGCACTTCACCCTACTTGCCTCGGGGGAATGTCCCTGTACTTACTGTAAGTCGCTCTGGATAAGAGCGTCTGCTAAAATGACTAAATGTAAATGTATGCTGTAAACAAGCCGGAGGGCAGATTCAGACAGATGAAAGGCATCAACAGTCGTTCCACCAGGCTCCTCACCTCTGTTGCTCGTCTGTGAGGGCTTCCCACGGGCAGATGCACATTCCCTCGATGAGGACAGAGACGGTGAGGATGATGATGATGAAGAGGAGGATGGAGACGAGGGGACGATGATGGTGGGGGGCTCTGGGGCCACGAGGGGCCACACGGTCAGTCCTCTGGTGGAGGAACAGTGGAGGTGCTCTGACATCTTCCTCAGATGCTCCTCCAGAACAGACAGTCTGGGGTGCACAGGGGGGCAGCATTAAAACAGGGAGTCAGGTGGCTGAGCGGTGAGGGAATCGGGCTAGTAATCCGAAGGTTGCCAGTTCGATTCCCGGTCATGCCAACTGATGTTGTGTCCTTGGGCAAGGCACTTCACCCTACTTGCCTCGGGGGAATGTCCCTGTACTTACTGTAAGTCGCTCTGGATAAGAGCGTCTGCTAAATGACTAAATGTAAATGTAATGTATCTGATAGGGAGAGAGAGGCAGCACACCTAACTGTTATAAGAATGAAAAGAAGACTAATAATAATATCAGTGAGGTCTAGGGAAGTTATTTAGTGTTCCAAGTTTCACTTTGTGTTTGCGAGGTTGCTGACCCTTTGGAAGCAGCATGACCGAAGAGGAATTGTACACCGTCTATAAAGGAGTCTATCTTCCAAAACTGATGCATCCTCCAGAGAGCATTGCATACTATGAACAATTCACTTTTAGACCGGACGACGTTGTTATTGTGACTTATCCGAAATCTGGTAAGTTTTTACCGCCAAGAGATGGCTGTCTAGAATGGCGTATCCATGGTCCAAAAATGAGGGTGCATCAAAACACTGTATGGACAAGCCGTAGTCTAAGATACGTAAAAAACATTTGGTAAATCACAACTACAACTATGTATTTAAAATGATGTTAAATCGATTATATAGAATATCCTACGTGTTTAAATGTTTGTCAGTGTCAAGACACATTCGTTTGTGAAGTTGTATTTAGTGTGCAGGGCTTTCAAGTCTCACTCACACATTTCCCGCTCTCACGCGACACCTTGTATTTCTCACGCATTTCTGAAAATAACTTGTTCCGCTGTATACAATTAATGGCACAGGCATTCTGAGGGAAGATTTCTGCCGAGTAAATAAAAAATAAAGTTTTACGATAGGCTACATGAAATATAAGTAGGCCTACGGCATTATGTTTTTATGCCAACGATATAATTTCACGTGTATCCTGGATGTGCGTTCAGGAATTCGGTGGCCTAGGTGGATTGCAAAATTAGTTTTGTCTGTAGGCCTACATGCAGTGGATTTTGTCATGGAAACGAATTGAGCCAAAAAGTACCCTGGACCCGTAATCGTTCCATGTGTATCCTTCCCACCTCTGCTGGGCTTTCCATGTCGCAAATCTGCGTTTATTAAAATATGTGTTCCAGGCACAACATGGATGCAGGAGATCACTCCCCTGATTCAGAGTGGAGGGGACTTGACCTCGGTTCTGACCCAGCCCAACTGGGACCGGGTTCCCTGGCTGGAGGTACACAGGGCCCAGGTTCTAAACCTGGAACAGAGGCCTTCGCCTCGCCTGTTTGCCACACACTTCCGCTGTGACATGATGCCCCAGTCCTTCTTCAAGGACAAGCCCAAGGTAGGGTGCAGTCTCCCCTCCGAGGTCATTAACCACCTGGAATGGAATACAAGATGTGTGTTTTGAAAACTGAATGGGATCTTGCAGGAATGGCAATTATGTGAGTGACTATGACCGCACACAAGACTGTGAACCTTGTATTTCCTATAGAGGTAATGGGGTTATCGATTTAATAGCTGGTTTAATACTAAGATGAATAATTCATCAATTAGTGTGGCTTGTTCTTCGGCCAGGTGATTTACATCATGAGGAACCCCAGAGATGTGTTCACATCTTCCTACCATTATTATGGGATGGCCTCCTACCTGGTTAATCCCCAATCACAGGATGATTTCCTACAGAAGTTTCTCAGTGGAAAAGGTACTGTGCTGGTGAACGTAGGTGTTGCGTGTCTGTGTTAGTGGAAGGAAATGTACTTGTCTATTAGGGGTGGGGGAAAAAATCGATTCACATTTGAATCGCGATTCAGTCTGCTAGCGATTCAGACCGATTCACAAATTTATGTGAATCGATTTTTTTTATATCCCGGGGGTGGGGCTCGATGGCGAGCGCTTGGTGGCCGGGCCTTTTCCCATGGGGCCCGGTCGGGCACAGCCCGAAGAGACAACATGGGACCCCCTTCCAGTGGGCTCACCATCCGCAGGAGGGGTCATGGGGGTCGGGTGCAGTGCGAGACGGGCGGCGGCCGAAGGCGGGGGCCTTGGCGGTCCGATCCTCGGCTGCAGAAGCTAGCTCTAGGGACGTGGAACGTCACCTCGCTGGCGGGAAAGGAGCCGGAGCTGGTGCGCGAGGTAGAGAAGTTCCGGCTAGATATAGTCGGCCTCGCCTCGACGCACAGCATCGGCTCCGGAACCAGTCTCCTTGAGAGGGGCTGGACTCTCTTCCACTCTGGAGTTGCCCTCGGTGAGAGGCGTCGAGCTGGGGTGGGAATACTTGTTTCCCCTCGGTTCGGCGCCTGTACGTTGGGGTTCACCCCGGTGGACGAGAGGGTAGCCTCCCTCCGCCTTCGGGTGGGGGGACGGGTCCTCACTGTTGTTTGTGCTTATGCACCAAATGGCAGAGATTCCCTCGTCCTCCTGGGGGACTTCAATGCTCATGTGGGCAATGACAGTGAGACCTGGAGGGGCGTGATTGGGAGGAACGGCCCCCCCAATCTGAACCCGAGCGGTGTTTTGTTGTTGGACTTCTGTGCTAGACACGGCTTGTCCATAACGAACACCATGTTCAAGCATAAGGGTGTTCATATGTGCACTTGGCACCAGGACACCCGAGGTCTCAGTTCGATGATAGACTTTGTAGTCGTGTCGTCGGATCTGAGGCCGAATGTCTTGGACACTCGGGTGAGGAGAGGGGTGGAGCTGTCAACTGATCACCACCTGGTGGTGAGTTGGCTACGATGGTGGGGGAAGACGCCGGTCAGGCCTGGCAGGCCCAAACGTAATGTGAGGGTCTGCTGGGAACGTCTGGCAGAATCCCCTGTCAGAAGGAGCTTCAACTCCCACCTCCGGGACAGCTTCGACCATGTCTCAGGGGAGGCCGGGGACATTGAGTCCGAATGGGCCATGTTCCGGGCCTCCATTGTTGAGGCGGCTGACCGGAGCTGCGGACGCAAGGCGGTCGGTGCATGTCGCGGCGGTAACCCTCGGACTCGGTGGTGGACGCCGGAGGTGAGGGAAGCCGTCAAGCTGAAGAAGGAGGCCTATCGGACTTTGTTGGCTGGTAGGACTCCAGAGGCAGCTGATGTGTACCGGCAGGCCAAGCGGAATGCGGCTTTGGCGGTCGCGGAGGCAAAAACCCGGGCGTGGGAGGAGTTCGGCGAGGCCATGGAGAATGACTTCCGAACGGCTTCAAAAAGGTTCTGGACCACCATCCGGCGACTCAGGAGGGGGAAGCAGTGCACTGTCAACGCTGTATATGGTGGGGATGGTGCGCTGCTGACCTCGATGGGGGACGTCCTGGATCGGTGGAAGGAATACTTTGAAGACCTCCTTAATCCCACCAACACGCGTTCCGACGTGGAGGCAGAGTCTGGGGACATTGGGGGGGGGCCCTTCTATCTCTGGGGCTGAGGTCGCCGAGGTGGTTGAAAAGCTCCGCGGTGGCAGGGCCCCTGGGGTGGATGAGGTCCGCCCGGAGTTCCTTAAGGCTCTGGATGATGTAGGGCTGTCTTGGTTGGCACGACTCTGCAACATCGCGTGGACATCAGGGACAGTGCCTCTGGACTGGCAGACCGGGGTGGTGGTTCCCCTCTTTAAAAAGGGGGACCGGAGGGTGTGCTCCAACTTTAGGGGGATCACACTCCTCAGCCTCCCTGGGAAAGTCTATTCAGGGGTGCTGGAGAGGAGGGTCCGTCGGATTGTCGAACCTTGGATTCAGGAGGAGCAATGTGGTTTTCGTCCTGGCCGTGGAACTGTGGACCAGCTCTATACCCTCGGCAGGGTTCTGGAGGGTGCATGGGAGTTCGCCCAACCAGTCTACACGTTTTGTGGATTTGGAAAAGGCGTTCGACCGTGTCCCTCGGGGGCTCATGTGGGGGGTGCTCCGGGAGTACGGGGTACCGGACTCCCTGATCGGGGCTGTTCGGTCCCTGTACGACCGGTGCCAGAGTTTGGTCCGCATTGCCGGTAGTAAGTCGAACTTGTTCCCGGTGAGGGTTGGACTCCGCCAGGGCTGCCCTTTGTCACCGATTCTGTTCATAACTTATATGGACAGAATTTCTAGGCGCAGCCAGGGCGTTGAGGGGGTCCAGTTTGGGGACCTCAGGATCGGGTCGCTGCTTTTTGCGGATGATGTGGTCCTGTTGGCTTCATCGGGCCGTGACCTCCAGCTCTCACTGGAGCGGTTTGCAACCGAATGCGAAGCGGCTGGGATGGGAATCAGCACCTCCAAATCTGAGGCCATGGTTATCGACCGGAAAAGGGTGGAGTGCAATCTCCGGGTCGGGGAGGAGATCTTGTCCCAAGCGGAGGAGTTCAAGTATCTCGGGGTCTTGTTCACGAGTGAGGGAAGGATGGAGCGCGAGATCGACAGGCGGATCGGTGCGGCGTCCGCAGTGATGCGGGCTCTGCATCGGTCCGTTGTGGTGAAGAAGGAGCTGAGTCGAAAGGCGAAGCTCTCTATTTACCAGTCGATCTACGTTCCTACCCTCACCTATGGTCACGAACTGTGAGTAGTGACCGAAAGAACGAGATCGCGAATACAAGCGTCCGAAATGAGTTTTCTCCGCAGGGTGTCCGGGCTCTCCCTTAGAGATAGGGTGAGAAGCTCGGTCATCCGGGAGGGGCTCAGAGTAGAACCGCTGCTCCTCCGCGTCGAGAGGGGCCAGTTGAGGTGGCTCGGGCATCTGATAAGGATGCCTCCTGGACGCCTCCCTGGTGAGGTGTTCTGGGCACGTCCCACTGGGAAGAGGCCCCGGGGAAGACCCAGGACACGCTGGAGGGACTATGTCTCTCGGCTGGCCTGGGAACGCCTCGGGGTCCCCCAGGAAGAGCTGGTGGAAGTGGCCGGGGAGAGGAAAGTCTGGGCCTCCCTGCTTAGGTTGCTGCCCCCACGACCCGACCCCCGGACAAGCGGAAGATGATGGATGGATTTTTTTTATTATGATTTTATTTTTATTTTTTAAATATATATTTTTTATTTTTCAAAAAATCTCCGAAAAATCTTGAATGTTTTTATTAACAATGTTTTATTATTATTCTTGTTAAGTCAATGCCAACTGCTGTTTTAAAAGTTGGTCTTCTGTAAAAAAACAACTGGAATAATGTCACCCACTAATGACTGAAACATACTATTTAACCCTTGTGTTATCTTCGGGTCATTCCGACCCATCAGTCATTGTGACCCACTGTCGTATTGCGACAAATTTACCTCATACAAAAACAAAGTGAAGCATTTTCTTTTAACTGATGGGCTGTCTCAGACCCCCCACATTGCAAAGGTTAAAAGAAAATTATTTTTATTTGTTTTTGTATTGGGTAAAATTGGGTAAACACAACGATGGTTCGTTATGAACCTTTGGGTCATGTGACCCGAAAGGCAGCACAAGGGTTAAACACATTTAATATTAGTAGTCCCATAAATAAAACAGCTTAAAATCCTCCTATATAGCTAGCAAGTGAACTAATATTACAGCTGGTAGCATAACATTAGATGTTGGCAAATAATTGTCTGACACATCTTCTGTTGTTATACATGTATGAGATAAACATTATATCCAGAGGAAACTCAAATGCGAGCCATTTCCCCATTCAAGCAGCCACTGTTGTTAGCTACTGACCTAAGCTAACTGTTATGCTCTGCTGTTAGTTAGCCTACTTCTTCTGAACACTGTCTTGGGAGAGGGGAGGAAGAGTGTACCTCGTGGATCGGACACCAAAGAAAAACACTTTTAACTTTTAAACACTTTTTTCATTTAAGTTTTTACTTTCCACAGTGATGAGTCAGCAAATCACATAGACATGTTTGAAATTACATATCACATTTATGTGTGCTATGTCTAAAAGACTGGGGCTCAAAGGTAATCAAATAAACACACCTGAGGCAGATTGTTCTAATAGGTCTACTACTTCAACTACTAACAGATAGAAGCAGGGGCAAAGGTTTCATTACACATGAACTTAGTATAATGACACTTTGAAAACTGTACATTTGCCCCCCCCCCCCCCCCCCCCACACACACACACACTTTTTATTAAGAGGATTATATCTAACGACTGCGTCCTCAGTTATATTTTTTAAAAGCTCTCCCACCAAAATGTTAAAACAAACCTACACACCTGGTTGGAAGATAGTCAAGATAATTTGTCTGACTAAGCTCCCATTTTCAAACTGGGACATTGATTTAGATTAGATTTAGTCATTTAGCAGATGCTCTTATCCAGAGCGACTTACAGTAAGTACAGGGACATTCCCCCCGAGGCAAGTAGGGTGAAGTGCCTTGCCCAAGGACACAACGTCATTTTGCACGGCCGGGAATCGAACCAACAACCTTCTGATTAATAGCCCGACTCCCTAACCGCTCAGCCATCTGACTCCCTGACATGAAGGCAATTGATCTAAACAGTTGCTTCTGAACATATGTATGGTATGTTATTTATTACACTTATTACACTATAGCGGCTATAAGGAATGTCAGTTCCACACAAATTTGTATTTGACATCCTTCATTTTGTCTCTGTAAACAGCATCAAATAACTCTGCTTGGGCCACAGTGAGCTGGTTCTTCCAGTCTCCTACGACTCCTGGGGAAAAAGGCACACAGAATATGATAAAGTACAATCACTAAGTTAGGTATATTTAAGATCCACGCTAACAGTTGAAGCAGATGATTTTCTCCAATCTAGTAGTTGATTTTTCTTCCTTAGCTCTTGACTACAGAAATACTGTAGAACTGTGCTATTCTGAACCTTGAATGTCTGATGTACTTTCTATACTATTTGTATCTTTGTTTGGATAAAAATGTCTGCTAAATTACTAAAATGCAAATGTATCAAAAAGTACAGAAAGTTCAAAGCAAAATAACCAAATGTCTAGCTCAGTGAAATAAAAGCATTTGCCTGCAGATCAAAAGTTCCCAGGCTCAAACCCATCCCTGTATGTCACTCTGAATTCCTCCCTTGTGGATCTTAAAATATAAAACATACTAATAAAGAAAACATCCTTAAGAATACAAGGAGGGTCGTACCTTTCCTGAGGAATTCTGATTTGGTCTGGTCCATTAATTCGCAGGGAACCAGGGAGTAGTTGGACATCTTGTTTTGCTTCATGTTCTTGAACATGCAGTGGTCTGCTATCTTCTCAACCACCTTGGGGGTTAAGGAATTGTCCATGAAGAGGGCAATCCTGGCCACAGAATCCCTCAGGTCCTGCCAGGATGTAGAAAAACCAGTGGTGTAGTCACAACCTGCAGTCCTCCCCATGGCTACCCTTACCCAATCATCACTGCTTAGTCCGTAGTGGACCAATGGGAAAAGACTACACCATTTAGAACAATCCATTTTTTAAATCAAATTCTCTATTGCAGAAAACAGAGTAATGTTCCATGAACTGACATCACTATGAAAAATGCTAAGGCATGCACAAACACTATTTGGAAAAGGACTGAGCAGTTCAAGACAAAACAGAAACCTTTCTCATTTGATACAGTGCAACCAATGTGTTTAAAGTACGTGTGTATTGCACTGATCTTCATTCATGGCATACCATAATACTGTAGGGATCTGCTGGGATCTAGTAAGACACTCACCCATATCATCTCCTCATAGGAGATGTACATAACACGGTCTTGGTCCTTTGCATTCAACCAACCCTTAACGTGGTCGAACCATGAACCAAACATAACTGAAACCACATACACACAAGACTTCTCATACAGAAAACTTCAATTTACATGCTTGATGTGTCAGCAAAAAATAATTAGAGAAAAATAACCTAGATTACAACATGAATACAATTTTAGTTGAATTCATCAATTTAACCCTTGTGCTGCCTTCGGGTCACATGACCCAAAGGTTCATAACGAACCATCGTTGTGTTTACCCAATTTTACCCAATACAAAAACAAATAAAAATAATTTTATTTTAACCTTCGCAATGTGGGGGGTCTGAGACAGCCCAACAGTTAAAAGAAAATGCTTCACTTTGTTTTTGTATGCGGTAAAGTTGTCGCAATACGACGGTGGGTCACAATGACTGATGGGTCAGAATGACCCGAAGATAACACAAGGGTTAAGATATTGTATGCCGTTTTGTAATGTGATATATTGTCCCTAAATACTAAACTATAATGGCATGGGTACCTGTATCCACAGAGAATCCATGAAGAATGAACACAGCATGCATGGACACGTACATTTCCTTCCACTAACACAGACACGCAACACCTACGTTCACCAGCACAGTACCTTTTCCACTGAGAAACTTCTGTAGGAAATCGTCCTGTGATTTGGGGTTAACCAGGAAGGAGGCCATCCCATAATAATGGTAGGAAGATGTGAACACATCTCTGGGGTTCCTCATGATGTAAATCACCTGGCCGAAGAACAAGCCACACTAATTGATGAATCATTCATCTTAGTATTAAATCAACTATTAAATCAATAACCCCATTACCTCTGTAGGAAAGACAAGGTTCACAGTCTTGTGTGAGGTCATACTCACTCACATGATTGCCATTCCTGCAAGATCCCATTCAGTTTTCAAAACACACATATCCACCACAGTTGTATTCCATTGCGCCATCACCCTTCATGATCAGTGTTCAAATTGAGAGGGGGAGGGGCAAGGGTGGTCTTGGATCCCCAATAAGAGTTGAATGACCCTGTGCTATTAGTGTTACCTATACCAACCCATCCACCATGCAGGTGGGTAATGACCTTATGAGGGGAGACTGCACCCTACCTTGGGTTTGTCCTTGAAGAAGGACTGGGGCATCATGTCATAGTGGAAGTGTGTGGCAAACAGGCGAGGCGAAGGCCTCTGTTCCAGGTTGAGAACCTGGGCCCTGTGTTCCTCCAGCCAGGGAACCCGGTCCCAGTTGGGCTGGGTCAGAACCGAGGTCAAGTCCCCTCCACTCTGAATCAGGGGAGTGATCTCCTGCATCCATGTTGTGCCTGGAACACAGGCGTTTGCACAGTTATTTAAATGGCAGTCGTAGGCTACTTTACTGTTTGTAAGCGGAGTGACTAGCAGGGGCGTCGTTAGACCCTTTTTACTGGGGCACGTGCCCTGCCCCAGTATAAATCTTCTGTGTCCCAATAAGATCAAAAGTTTGAGTTTTAACAATTTACTATATTAGTCAGTGCATTCATTTAGATTGATAATCCCGGAAAAATTAAACGCAAAAACACAAACCGATGCCCGCAGAATTCCATGTCAGAGCGCTCTTCTGAGCTTGCAAGATAGCCACTGCAGCAAGCACACAGAAGTCCAGGTGTCGGACTCGGCAAGTAGGCTAAGTCAGAATTGAGGTAGGCTATAAGAAAACATTACAAAAATAAAGTTTCTACATGATAGGCCTACCGATAATCTTATTTTGATAAAAACATAAAAACAATATAACATGAAGCTCAAAAAACAGTATTTGCTCTCAATAGGGGTTATGCGCAACATTCTTCCGGGTTCTACAAAACAGATGTAACTACTTCCGGCCGTCCGCTACTGATGTAAACACAGCGTAGTAATGGCCACCTTCGGTGTTTACAGGAGCTAACGTTACCCTTAATTACAATTTCCGATGTACACCGTATTGCCAAACGGACGTCCAGAGCCCCAAGTACTCTGTTAGACAAGGTATTTAAGTTTTACGCCTCCTCATTTATTCATAATTATGAAGGTATGTAATATGTGTAGCTTTTGCTAATGGCATCGGATATAGCGATAGTGTTAGCTAACTATCAGTAGGTAGTTTAGACTTGTATGCTAGCAGTAGTTTAGTCTTATTTTTGCTCGCAGACGATTAAAACAGTCAAACGAAGACTGCATTTTAGCGATGGGGTTATAGTACCAACAGTATAATTACTACGATGTCCTGTGTGTTTATGCTGGTCAACCGTTATGTAATCCATCTGACTGTAGGTCTAATGTGTCGACTGTAGGTCTAATGTAGACTGCTGTTCTGGCAGGTGTTTCAGATTTCTAAAATATTGTTAGAATAATGATAAAAGTACTGAGTGGATGAATGCTGTATCTTCTTGTCCACCAGTTTCAAACAAAGACAGGTTGACCGGTACTATCAGTGTCAGAGCAACTTGTCACAGGTCCATGCAGAAGAATGAAAAACCACACAGCTTGAGAGTAGGCTAATGTTTAGGGATGGGTTTGGGTATTCTGTTCAATTTTGCAGTCTGTTCCAGTTCAATGACTGCAGCATAGCATGCGTTCATCAAGCCTCTCAGAACGAAAATATTTACATTACAACTGCTTTCATTTGACCATGCATGTTCTCAACTATGTAAACATTCTTCTGAGACACTTGATAAATGGCTATAGTCTACCTGTTAGTGGAGAAGTAAGGTAATTGGGGCGAAGTTGATTGACAGTAAATCTTTCTATTGCAACATATTTGGTATGGTATACCTCACCTCGTATTGTAATAGACTTGTAGGAAACCCCTTGTCAACAAACGTACCCCAGCAACTTTACTAGGCCAATTCTTAATTCAGCGGTGTCTGAATAGTAGCAAAATTCACTTCAAAAACACTTCAAAGGATACATCAGTATCAATGTTTGTCTAATTGACTCTTTGTGTATTTTACAGATAGTGCTACGTGATTCAGAACCTGTCGTCATGACCTCCAGTCAGTGTTCGTGCAAAGCTGGCACAGCAGTGTGTAATGACACTGCTGCACTGCTCTTTCAGACAGCTCATTACTCAGAGCTCAATATCCAGGTTGTCCCCCCTGTTCATGCCTGCACAGAAACTGAACAACAATAGCACAAGCCCAGAACTACAGTAAGGGTTGAGGCAAATGTACTGTATATGTATGTAAGAGTTAGGCTATGTATGCAGCAATAAAAATTGTAAATTGCTAAAAGAAAGTATTGTGATCTAAGGTCAGAAGCATTTTGAGGTGCAGCGTAATATAGTGGAGACTCAGTTTATTTTCCGAGCGGTAAATGGGACTGCACCCGACTACATCAAGTCTGTCCTCCAGCCTTACACCTCCACCCGCCAACTACGGTCTTCTTCTGACAACCGTCTGGTGGTCCCACCGCTCAAGAGTGCCCGGTCCCAACACAAGCTCTTCTCCTGTCTGGCCCCCCAATGGTGGAATCAATTCCCCACCTGCATCAGAGACACTGACTGTCTCCCCACGTTCAAGAAACGGCTCAAGACGCACTTGTTCCGGTACTTAGGAATGATTGGCTGGACCTGATGTTAGTTTCCTCCAGGATCACAATGACTCTTATTGAGAGACTTGTTGCTCTTGTTGGTTAGTTGTAACTGACTTAAAGTTATTGTACTCGCTGTGAATTATATTATTGTTGCTTGCTTTTTCTACAGGTACACACTTGCACTTCTGAAGTTCATGTTGTTTAATTGTAACTTGTCTAAACATGCTCTTATGGTTCTTCCCTTTGGGACTTATTTGGTTTTTCACAATGTATGCTTCATGTTTTGGCTACCCGCAATGTTTGGGGCTATCTCGTTGTTATGATCAGTGACCTATGCACTTTTGTAAAGCTCTCTCTTGGAAGTCGCTTTGGATAAAAGCGTCTGCTAAATGCATAAATGTAACTATCCCTCCAACGTCAACAGCTGCAAAGTTCCATAGTCTTTGGGTCTTTTGCCAAATGATGGAGTGGAAAGGGGGAAGTGAACGTATGGACCAAAAGACTGGGGGTGGCATGTTTTGGATGGGAGATTTATGCCAATAATGACCATCAGGTCATTGGCAGAAGGATGATTGGATGAAGATTGGGACGATGTATTTGTCATATGAATGGTGTTTCTGCCTATTCTAATTAGAGCATATTCAATAAGTGAATGAATATTCAGTTTCATTGTGTAAAGTTTCATTTTGATATGAGTAAAGGAAAAAAATAGCCCCATTGGGGTGTAATGTTGCCTGGCCTTATTGGCACACATCTCGGATTGATGAGAATTTAACATATTTCCTCAACTAGGATTCCTTAGGACTTTTAGTATGTTGTTCTGGACACCTCATAGAAATGATATAAGCTGCAAAAAAAAAATGTTTTACAATTAGTCTGTTGTAAAACGCTACTTTGCCTGGACTAATAGTAACAAAGTTACATACTAGCTAGTTATAACAGTTACACAGAAAGAGACACAATATGACAACGAAGTCCAAGTGGACTCAAAGAACGCAGTGTTCGGCAATCAACTGCAACAACTACCAATGTGACAGTATTTATGCCTTTCATCGCTTTCCCAAAGATCCTGACAGGTACATTTTGTCGGTAGCGTAATCTTATGCACCTGCTAACTTTAACGTTTTTTTTTGTCTAGTAGTAGGCTAGTGAACTTAATTCCTTCTAGGAACTGCAGGTCCTAGCCATAGAAACCAGAATAATGATTTATATGAATATGACAGTAAATTAAAATGAGCTTCTTAAATTAATTTGCTGAATTCATATATTTCATTGATAACTTATTTGTGTATACTGTAGGCTAACGTTGTAATGTGTACTGTAGAGCTAGCGTACCTCCTGGGAAACGGTCTAACGTTAGGCTATTATAACGTTATATAAACTAATCACTTTATTCTTACCTGTCACAATTAGCCTAATGTAGAGAGTAATATAATTTATAAAATGCTTGAACTTCTCTGTCAATATAAGTTCTTTGCATCAAGCGCTGCAGATGTGTACGGAAATGAGAAGCGGAAACGATTACATCTGTTTTCCGGTTCGAACGCTGGGCGCTCCGCGTAACCCCTATTGAATGCGAAGAAAATGTGCGCGCTCGCATTACCTATAGGCCTATTGATGTCCCTGCCAAAGCTGATATCAAACTTGCATCACTGAACTGTTGTATAGTGGGTTAGGGGAGTTTCTATAGCCTAGTAGTGCATTGTGCGCATCAAGCTTGGAAGAAAAAAAAGAGATATAGGGGCCTGTGAATCAGCGTTATGTCTAACATCGCCCCCTAGTGACTAGCATCTGAAGTTATAGGCTACTACTTAATCAGTCTCCTTATTGTCACACTTGTTTTGGTGGATTTTCTTGTATTTCAATAAACGCAGATTTGCCGCATGGAAAGCCCAGCAGAGGTGGAAAGGATACACAGGGAAAGATTACGGGTCCAGGATAGGCTATTGGCTCAATTCGTTTCCATTACAAAATCCCCGCATGTAGCCTACAGACAAAACACATTTTGCAATCCACCTAGGTCACCGAATTCCTGAAAGTGCAGGATACATGTAAAACTCGTTGGCATGAAAACATAATCATATGCCCTATGCCTACTTAATGTAGCACATCGGCCTATTGTAACCTAAAACTGTTTTATTGACTCGGCAGAAATCTTCCCTCAGAATGCCTGCGCCTTTAATTGTATATAGCGGGACAAGTTATCACTTACAGCGTGATAAAGGTTTGAAATGCGTGAGAAATACAAGGTGTTGCGTGAGAGCGTGAGAAATGGTTTAAATGCGTGAGTCTCACGGCGAATGCGGTAGACTTAAAGGGGCGATTGACTGCAAAACCGATTTTACCTTGTCATAGTTGAAAAATGACAGTTTGGTAAAATAGACATACAGTGAAACTCAAAGTCCATTGACGCCTCTTTCCTATATAAATCTCACAATTTGTAACTGCTGCTGTGAAACGATAGCTTTCAAAAACATTCCCCGCTGTGACGTCCCAACGCGGCTCCTCCTTTTTTGGCTCTTTCTGTCACGCCCCAACATTTACCTTCAGACCAGCCCACCGGTGTTCTGGCCCAGGAACATTACTGGAGCTCACGTAGATCTCAGACACTAGTTTATCAGCGCGCTGCTCTGTAGCCTACTTCCACGGGATTTGAAAGAAGAAACTTTTTCTAAGGATGTTGAAAATTGACCACGGTCGTAAATGCAGTGTTCCAGGCTGTACAGGGAATGCTGACAGTCATAGTCTTCCCACGGAACCAAACTCTCGACGGGCATGGCTGATGTTTGTCTACGAGAAGATCCCTGTGAAGTTCGAACCTTGGTTCTTCATTTGCTCGAACCATTTCACCAACGACAGTTTTGAAAACCTAGGATAATTTAAAGAGGGATTTGCTAAGCCGCTGTTGCTGAAAAGAGGTTCTGTTCCAACCGTATGCTCATCACAAACGCAAGCTGTAGGCCAAGTATGATTTTGTCGCTAACAGTTAGCCTGCAATGCTAACGTCTCCTGTATCTAGCATAGGTAGAATGCTAAATACGTTTCTAAACACATCAACATACCTTACTTAGCAAATGACTCTAGCTAGACTAACTGTAGTCGGCATTGGAAGGGAAGCTTCCGAAAACGAATAGCCAGAAAACGAATAGCAGTCTATCCTATTGCTAACGCTTGTCTAGATTATCTATTCGAAAGAACTGGAGAAAGGCAGGTGCTAGATACAGGATACGTTAGCATTGCTAATAACTGTTACCCGACAAAATCATACTACAGCTTGCGGTTGTGATGAAGATAAGGTCGGAACGCACCTCTTCTCAGCAACAGCTTCATAGCAAATCCTGCTTTACATTGTCCCAGGTTTTCAAAACCGTCCTTGGTGAAATGGTTCGCGCAAATGTGTCCAGGGTCGAACTGCACAGAGATCTTCTACGCTACGGTATAGACAAACACCAGCCATGCCCGTCTAGTCAATGTTAACTATAGACTCTAGCTCATCTGCTTTTTATTAACAGTGATTTGCAAGGAATGCAAGAACAGCTAGATAGCGAAAACACCTAGACTGTAGGCATGTAAACTAGTTTAGCTTGCTAACGCAAGAGCATAGGTTGAATGTGTGATGATTTAGCCTAGTTTATTGGCAATGGAGCTAACGTTATTTCATGTTCCTGACTGTGTTTCATTCAAATAAATAACCCGTGTTGTCATGTAAAACTACAATTCAAGATGTTTGTCCAGATCAATTTTTCAGGAAGATAGCTAGAGCTAACTGAAGCTGAGTTGAATCACGATAGTTTGTTTGCTAAGCTGTAGTGCTATACCCACCTTAGTCGATCCTGTTTGCTTCGACAACAGAGGTGGAAACAACTAGGGTAATCATTTCAAATGATATCTAGTCAATCTGTTGAAAACAGTGTTGTTTAGACAAAATAGATTTATTTGTACGTTTTTATTTCAAGTCTCCACTTTCGATGTTTCATTGAGTTTTGGCCATGATGCGTCTTTGCTCCGCAGGCAGCTTCACTCGTTGTAGACCAACCAATCAGCGCGCTGCTCATCTATATATTCATGAGCATACCATAAAAGGAGAAAACCTAGCGTTTTTTCCCGGGAAAATTTCACTGGATGTATTGACCTTATTCCGCCCCGCCCACTTTTTTCATCTTTTTGCACTTCCGTTGTATTGGCACTTCCTGTTTACCGGGGATATCATTCAATTCAATGGAGAACTGCCAAGAAGTCCCGCTGCTAAAATATTAAATAATTAGGTCGATTTGAGCCAGATGTGCTATGTTCGTGTGCTACAACAAGTCAGCAATACACCCTTTCACTGGATGGCTTGAAAACGACTTTTAAGTGTTTATATAATTTGTTTGCAGGTCAGATCGCTGCCCTGCGCTCTGCTGTGCTGCGATTTTACATTAGTAAAATTAGCCACAAACATAAGATGTTTTAACGATTTCACTGCAGGGCATATGCATTTGCTATACTTTGTTTGAAAGCTTAAGTCCTCTAGAATTCAGTCGTTTGATTAATTTTACAGTCAGTACATGTATTTGAGATTCCCCCGCAAAACCGACCAGCTAACATTGTTAGCAGTAGAACGTTAGCTTCTTGTTTATCTACTTGAGGCTCTAGTTTTTACATCAGGTCTCTGCTATTAGCCATAAACTGCAAATGTATGAGTGACAAATTACACAAATTATGCTTTAATAATAAATATTAACAACTTTTTCATCAAGGGTCTTTGGTACAAGCTTTATGCATCGTGTTAAAACTTACATGATATAGGGTGTGCAGTAATCTTCCCTCCTATCTAATGGCAATTAGAAAGACTATTAAATAATTTTAATGCTGCGTTGTTTCAAAAGCTTTACATTACATTTAGATGCACTGCAGCAGTTGTTTTGCTCACAGCGCCCATACATTTGGTTATAATCTTGTATCTACTAATATCATACATCGAGAATACTAAAACATACTAAAATATAACCTAGCTAGTTTATCTCTTATTACACACTTGATGTTGCAAGTGATACGAGCAGACAAAAGGAAACTTCGGTGGGTCTTTTAAATTCAGCGCCTTCAGCCAGGGACGCAGATCCTCAACTTTGGTTGGAGGTCGACGCAAAGTATGTGGGCCCACAACACTCGGACCTCTTCTTTCCATGGTCAAAACAATGATAATACAGGGTCTGATTCCGTTTTCTCCAGCTGTTATGGCAGCCACGAACTGCAGTTGACGCTGGGAATCTCTATTTGCCTTAAATTAGTACCAGAGCCTGTTTATGACATTCTCTTTTAGCACAGTTATAAAGCGGAAAGTATCTAAACCGGAAATGAGAATACGCGGATGGCCGCGCCCATCGTGACTTCCGGAATAAGGTGAATAAGGGGGCATAGAACAGCACCCGGGCCATTTTTAGCCCAACCAATGTTGCATACCCTATTCGGAGACCTTAAGGAACAGTGTGAAATACCCCAAAAACCCAGTCAATCGCCCCTTTAAGAGCCCCGCTCACCATACACAACTTCACAAAGTAGCGTGTCGTGACACTGACAAACTATTTAAACACGTAGGCTATTCTCTATAATCGATTTAACAAAATTGTAAATACATAGTTGTAGTCGTAAATTACCAATGTTGTTTACGTACAGTAGCCTAGCCTACGGCTTGCCATACAACACGACAGTTTTGGTTAAGTGTGTTTTGATGCAGCCTCTCATTTTTGGTCCATAACCAGCCTCGTAGATACGCCATTCTTCCAGACAGCCATCTCTTGACGGTAAAAACTTACCAGATTTCGGATAAGTCACAATAACAACGTCGTCCGGTCTAAAAGTGAATTGTTCATAGTATGCAATGCTCTCTGGAGGGTATAGCAGTTTGGGGAGATAGACTCCTTTATGGACGGTGTATAATTCATCTTCGGTCATGCTGCTTCCAAAGTGACAGCAACCTCGCAAACACAAAGTGAACCTTGGAACACTATCAGACACCAAAAAAAAAAAAAAAACACTTGAATGAAGTACATCTTTTATTTATTGAGACAATTAAAAAGTGTTAACTGTGTTAGACTGACACGGTTTTCCAATAATTATTGTGTTCATTTAGGTTTTTACTTTCCACAGTGATGAGTCAGCAAAACATCTCATAGACATGTTTGAAATCACATAGGCCTATCATATAACTACTTCAAATACTAACAGATAGAAGCAGGGGCAAAGGTTTCATTACACATGAACTTAGTATAATGACACTTTTTGAAAACTGTACATTTGCCCCCCCCACACACACACACACACTTTTTATTAAGAAGATTAACGACTGCGTCCTCAGTTATATATATTTTTTAAAAGCTCTCCCACCAAAATGTTAAAACAAACCTACACACCTGGTTGGAAGATAGTCAAGATAATTTGTCTGACTAAGCTCCCATTTTCAAACTGGGACATAGATTTAGATTAGATTTAGTCATTTAGCAGATGCTCTTATCCAGAGCGACTTACAGTAAGTACAGGGACATTCCCCCCGAGGCAAGTAGGGTGAAGTGCCTTGCCCAAGGACACAACGTCATTTTGCACGGCCGGGAATCGAACCAACAACCTTCTGATTAATAGCCCGACTCCCTAACCGCTCAGCCATCTGACTCCCTGACATAAAGGCAATTGATCTAAACAGTTGCTTCTGAACATATGTACTGTATGTTATTTATTACACTTATTACACTATAGCGGCTATAAGGAATGTCAGTTCCACACAAATTTGTATTTGACATCCTTCATTTTGTCTCTGTAAACAGCATCAAATAACTCTGCTTGGGCCACAGTGAGCTGGTTCTTCCAGTCTCCTACGACTCCTGGGGAAAAAGGCACACAGAATATGATAAAGTACAATCACTAAGTTAGGTATATTTAAGATCCACGCTAACAGTTGAAGCAGATGATTTTCTCCAATCTAGTAGTTGATTTTTCTTCCTTAGCTCTTGACTACAGAAATACTGTAGAACTGTGCTCTTCTGAACCTTGATTGTCTGATGTACTTTCTATAATATTGGTATCTTTGTTTGGATAAAAGTGTCTGCTAAATGACTAAAATGCTAATGTATCAAGAAGTACAGAAAGTTAAAGCAAAATAACCAAATGTCTAGCTCAGTGAAATAAAAGCATTTGCCTGCAGATCAAAAGTTCCCAGGTTCAAACCCATCCCTGTATGTCACTTTGGATTCCTCCCTTGTGGATCTTAAAATATAAAACTTACTAATAAACAAAACATCCTTAATACAAGGAGGGTCATACCTTTCCTGAGGAATTCTGATTTGGTCTGGTCCATGAACTCGCTGGGTACCAGGGAGTAGTTGGACATCTTGTTTTGCTTCATGTTCTTGAACATGCAGTGGTCTGCTATCTTCTCAACCACCTTGGGGGTTAAGGAACTGTCCATGAAGAGGGAAATCCTGGCCACAGAATCCCTCAGTTCCTGCCAGGATGCAGAAAAACCAGTGGTGTAGTCACTCAACCTGCTGTCCTCCCCGTGGCTACCCTTACCCAATCATCACTGCTTATTCCGTAGTGGACCAATGGGATCTGCTGGGATCTAGTAAGACACTCACCCATATCATCTCCTCATAGGAGATGTACATAACACGGTCCTGGTCTTTTGCATTCAACCAACCCTTAACGTGGTCAAACCATGAACCAAACATAACTGAAACCACAAACACACAAGACTTCTCATACAGAAAACTTCCATTTACGTGCTTGATGCGTCAGCAAAGATTAATAGTAATTCATTAGAGAAAAATAACCTAGATTATGACATGAATTCAATTTAAGTTGAATTCAACAATTTAAGATATTGTATGGTGTTTTGTATTGTGATATATTTTCCCTAACTACTTAACTATAATGGCATGGGTATTTGTATCCACAGAGAATCCATTAAAAATAAACACAGCATGCATGGACACGTACATTTCCTTCCACTAACACAGACACGCAACACCTACGTTCACCAGCACAGTACCTTTTCCACTGAGAAACTTCTGTAGGAAATCGTCCTGTGATTGGGGATTAACCAGGTAGGAGGCCATCCCATAATAATGGTAGGAAGATGTGAACACATCTCGGGGGTTCCTCATGATGTAAATCACCTGGCCGAAGAACAAGCCACACTAATTGATGAATTATTCATCTTAGTATTAAATCAACTATTAAATCAATAACCCCATTACCTCTGTAGGAAAGACAAGGTTCACAATCTTGTGTGAGGTAATGCTCACTCACATAATTGCCATTCCTGCAAGATCCCATTTAGTTTTCAAAACACACATATCCACCACAGTTGTATTTCATTGCACGATCACCCTTCATGGTCAGTGTTCAAATTGAGAGGGGGAGGGGCAATGGTGGTCTTGGATCCCCAATAAGAGTTGAATGACCCTGTGCTATTAGTGTTACCTATACCAACCCATCCACCATGCAGGTGGGTAATGACCTTAGGAGGGGAGACTGCACCCTACCTTGGGTTTGTCCTTGAAGAAGGACTGGGGCATCATGTCATAGTGGAAGTGTGTGGCAAACAGGCGAGGCGAAGGCCTCTGTTCCAGGTTGAGAACCTGGGCCCTGTGTTCCTCCAGCCAGGGAACCCGGTCCCAGTTGGGCTGGGTCAGAACCGAGGTCAAGTCCCCTCCACTCTGAATCAGGGGAGTGATCTCCTGCATCCATGTTGTGCCTGGAACACAGGCGTTTGCACGGTTATTTTTATTACTTTACTGTTTGTAAGTGGAGTGACTAGCATCTGAAGTTATAGGCTACTACTTCAGCTACTACTATCAGTCTCCTGAATTTGATCACACATTTTTTTTCTAGCATTTCTAGCATTCTAGCATTTCAATAAACGCAGTTTTGCGACATGAAAAGCCCAGCAGAGGTAGAAAGGATATACATGGAAAGACTACGGGTCCAGGATACTATGTTTGGCTCAATTAGTTTCCATTACAAAATTCACTGCATGTACAGACGAAACAAATATTGCAATATTGGTCACCGAATTCCTGAACGTGGAGGATACATGTAAAACTCTATCTGTGGGTGCAGCCGAGCTGACTTACTAGTTTAGGACCTCAAAGTTCTTTTGTACTCGACACAGAAATGTCAGAAATAAAAGTCTATAATCCAAAAATGTGTATTTTTGTTTGTTTACTTAACAAACTTTTGTTTACTTACTTACTTAACTTAAAACAAACAATATAACAAACTCAGGATAATACTTCCAACAAGTTAACTGTCATTAAGTGCAGGTCAAAAAACTGTGTTGCTCCAAGATCCAATAGCTTCTGCCTGTTTCGCGGAGATCCTACTCTTTTATACTAAAACAAACCGCCAATCAAATTTAATTATTCCCAGCATCACTGGTCAACTATAAATATTTTCATTTATACATTACACATGCAACACAGGTTCTTCTTAGTTCTCGTAATCTTAACATCTCAATACTCAATTACAACATTATTACATAAAACTATTATTTCTATAGAAATGGCTACAACACTACCGTTGGCATAAAAACATAATCATAAGCCCTAGGGGTTTGGGGGGGGGGTGAGGGGGGGTAGAGACAAACCTTGCCTAGGGCGCCAAATGTGCTAGGACCGGCACTGATTAGTCTACACAACTTCACAAAAATGTAGCATGTGTCCTGTTTTTTACATAGAGTAGCCTTGCCATACAACACGACAGTTTCGGTTGAGTGTGTTTTGATGCAGCAGCCCAGGGGCGTCGTTAGACTCTTTTTGGGGCATGTACCCCAGTAGGCCTATAAATCTGCTGTGCCCCAGTCAAATCTAAAGATTGAATTTTAACAATTTACTTTATTAGTCAGTGCATTAATTTAGATTGATAATCCCGGAAAAATAAACGCAGTATCCCAATCAACGCTTGTAAAAGTGTTTAACCGAGAACACAAACCGATGCACGCAGAATTCCATGTCAGCGCGCTCTTCTGAGCTTGCCAAATAGCCACTGCAGTATGGAACGCCGATTGTGCCAAAACGTCTGAATTCTCGTTCGTGTACAGACGTTACATTTTAATGTGTACACGGCCGTTTTTAACGTCTGTACACGTTTTGACGTCTGTACACGGCCGTTTTTAACGTCTGTACACGTTTAAAACTGGGTGCTACAACTTCATTTGTTTCTGAGGGGAAACCAGATAACGATCATTGCAAGAGAGAAAACCTGTCCACACTCAACCAATCTTGATTGAATTAAGGTTAAAAAATAGGCTAATATAAATTGGCAGTGACATTATCAACAACTGTAGGCTATTTTGTAAGCTGCTGAAAAAATAATTACGTTTGTATACTATATCATATTCACATTTCGAAAAAGGTATACATTTAAGTTTGTTAAAATTCCCACTAGGTGGCAGTGTGAGTGCACAAATAGTAAGGGCAGAGCCTCTGGTCAATGTGATGGGTATACCCAAGGATAAATTGTGGCGCAACAGCAAGCAAAATAACATTACAATAAAACAGGTTGGGAATACACAGGGTTGAAGACAGCTGGACAGTACAAGGAGTAGCCGTATTCAAGAAATAAAACGTAATACCCATGGCAATATACAAGTAATATCCAACACAGGGAATGTACAAAATACTTTTAATGTAATTGAGAGTAAATGAATATTTACAGGGTCTGGTTTTTCCCCCAGGATAGGGATGGGAACCTATCAGTATTAGTGGTTCAAAACCCTGGTCCTCAGGGCATCCCTGTCCTGCATGTTTGAGATGTTTCCCTGCTCCAACACACCTGATTCAAATGAATGGTTATAAGCAGGCTTCTGCAGAGATGGATAACGACCCATTCATTTAAATCAGGTGTGTTGGAGCAGGGAAACATCTCAAACATGCAGGACAGGTCTATAGAGGATAGAGACCTGTGTTATGCTGGATACACACAAAAATATATTTTTAATCTTTTAAGATTTTTAAAATGTGAGAGACCACAAACACGAGGACAAGAAAATCCTAAATGTAACCTTTTTGATCCTATAGTGTGTAGTGTTTGTCCTCAGGGTTCCCCTCACACATCATGATTTCGGAGCGGCTCCGACGTTCTTCCGAGCAAATTCGGCCACTCTTAACACACCTCACATCAAGGAAAAATCTGATAAAATAATCTGTAGATAATCGGGACATAAACTAGGATTGTCGGGACATTACCTAGGATTGTCGGAAGGGGGAAATCGGCCCAAAATCAGCCCGATTATCTTGTGGTGTGTACCCAGCATTAGTCAGAGCATTAATGAACGGAGTTGTAAATTAAATTATTGGAGCAAGGAACAGAGTGCCATTAATTAAACCTGAGCAAGGAGCGCACATTATTAATGGCCCAGTTTCCCAGACATGGATTAAACCTGTAGTCCTAGTCCAAAAGTAAGAGAAAAATGCCTAGGCTTAATCCATGTCTGGGAAACTGGGCCATATCGGCTGTAAGAACAAATACAGTATGTAACAAATGTGATCAGATTTAATCTCCATGCCGCTATGTTGCATTGCCTGAGCAGCTCATCTTCTTGCATGCTCTGCGCTTGGAGTCATTATAGGCTATGGTTGCATTCATCCCTGTTCCCCAGTCGAGGTGCATCATTTTCGTAAAATGAATGACACTGAATAGTTTGCCATGAAATGCTTGTCTTGTTGACTAGAAAAACAAATTGTAGGCTTATGTGTAGGCTACAGAGTCACATATATTTATGCATAAAGTTCAACACGTTGTTTATGAAATGTCTTGTTGGCCAATTTAGATTATGTAGGCCTACCTTAATATTCTAACCCAAGGGGGTTAGTATATTATGCAGTGTACATAATGCACTGTATATTTAAACATCAGTTCTCTGCTTTTTTTTTTACTGTCGGAGGCCGAACACACCACAAAACAAGGCTACAGTCAAATATATTGACTTGACTAGGAATTAATTAGCCGACGCACTATAGGCTTAATTATTATTATTATAACATGTATATATTACATATTTCCGGTACAGCCAGAGCTCGCCTTTCTCTACCCAGAAGATGGACTGGCCATGTTCCCAAAGGCAAACACGTGCGCGCTGGTGCTATACTTACCTGTGGGACAGACTTATGACAACTTTAAAAGGTGTAGCTTGGAATAGGTTAGAATAGGTTCTGCGGATCAGTTTGGGGAGGGCTAAATGTAGTCATAAATTAATTTTATTTTACATGAACACGTGTTTTGTTCTGTTTAAATGTATGGATTTCAAAGGCGTGATACTCATCTTAGAATTTGTTATGTATGTGATCTGCTGATCCGTTGGGAGGGCTGAATATTGTTCGTCCTACATGTATCCTATTTTCAGTTACATAATGCAATAACATTAAACACACAAAATTGTATTTGGTCTGCTCATCTTTATTACATTGACGTGATTGAGACTGCTTACTCATTCCAAGGCCTATTGACAATGTGATTACAACAGTTAAATTGTGTGTGTGCACTGTATTAAGACAGGACATTGAGGACCTGATCAGTTCCCAAACTGTCTCTATCTCCACCCAAAGGATTTGTGTGTTGCCTGAGGTGTTCCAACTGTTCGTCACTTGGTTGAAATTGGTTTAGGGGAACCACAACTCTTTGTAGCCAGTCAAAGGCAAGTGCAGC
The DNA here is from genome assembly GCF_963692335.1 of Osmerus eperlanus. Lineage (NCBI taxonomy): Eukaryota > Metazoa > Chordata > Actinopteri > Osmeriformes > Osmeridae > Osmerus > Osmerus eperlanus. The sequence continues at coordinate 7,194,598 of NC_085029.1, read as the reverse complement.
CGCCCCCTGGTCAGCCACCCCCTGGAACTGGCTGCTCCAAATATACCTTGGATACCAGTGTGATGTTGCAACTGTTGTGTCAGACAGCCTTGCACAAAAATGATATGGTGACATGTATCTGGCAGTCCTCAGGTCACGTTTTATACGAGGCAGGTAAACGAAGTGAAGAGCCCAAAGATGCCTTTCGTTGTTGGCAATAATTATAAATTATTATTATTATTTTATAAATAACATAATATAACAAAAAAAATATGAATGGCTTGAATGCAGCTAAAATGATTTGTATACATTTCTGTGCAACATGTTGGGCGTTTAACAGAAAGAAAAGTCCTAACCTCTATTGCATTCATGTGAAGCTGAAAATCTTATTTTAAATTCAAAACTCATAAAATCAGCTTGTCATTTGCTAGGGACACAGTTAGGGCAAATTAACGAATCACAGTAAAACAAGCCACTTTATGAGCTTGTGGTTGCCATCAAGATGCCACAGCGAATTTGACCCTGCCACTCGATATGTTCTCCTCCGAAGCCTGTGGGACATACTCCGAATAGCAGCACCTTCAGATCAAGTGCATCATCTGGTCTGTGTAGCGACCTCTAAAAGAGAAATTGTATGTACTGTCTATGGAAGACAATGTATACATATTAGAACTTAGATACATTTTTTACATTAATCTCTAATAGTAACTCTGAACAAAACAATGTGTTTAAGGAACAGTGACAAGGCAGCTATGTGGTACATGCGCTTGACAGTTTTTTTCTCCAAAGATATGGGATATGAAAGAGATATGAAATGTATAGAACGGGTAATTCTGCAGTGTTTCATGTGCTTTGTAAAGAAAAACAAAATTGTGTATGGCTCAGTGAGAAAGGGGTGACATTATTTAGATCTCTCCTGAACTAGTCCTTCAATTGACACATACCTTAACCGTCGGTTCACTGTTCTTCTTGAGACACCCAAGATCTCCGCAATCTGTTTAGCAGAGAAGTTAGGACAACAACATCTGCAACTGCTCTTGGGCGATTTGGTAAACCGGCCTTCCTCCAGTCTGTCCTCCCATTCGAGGTACGGTGAAACCAGGAGCAACTGCAGTTCAAGAGAAAATGTTAGAGGCATCGTGTTTTTAATCTTGCTTCTTCAGATCATGTTTAAATATGACGAGTACATTACCACGTTGTTGTTGCTGATCGTTGGCTTCCCGAATTAACTCGCTGAGCAAAAGCATTTCATCAACCACTTCAGATTGAAGCAGTCGCCCTCTGCTCCAGCGAACACTCGTCGCCATGATCACCAACCTGTTAGCATGACAAAATATATTAGTGGTAGGCTAACTACAACAAAACTCTTTGAGATGCTGGCTTCAGTAACATAACCGCATTCAGTAACGCAATATTCAAAGCCTTATAAGGTCTAGTTTAACGGCGTTAATTTGAGCTTGCTCATTATTAAAGAGTTAGCACTACAAGTGTGATGACGAGTGGTAGGCTAACTACAACAAAGCTTGTTAAACAACTGTTTAAGATTGCTGGCTTCAGTAACATAACCGCATTCAGTAACGCAATATTCAAAGTCTTATAAGGTCTAGTTTAGCGGCGTAAATTTGAAGTTGCTCATTATTTAAGAGTTAGTTAGCACTAAGTGTGTTGATGAGAAGTCAGGAGCCCAGGAGGACAGGACTAGCCAAACAACTATACAAAACAAGTAACTTGGCTTAACGTTGCTAATTGATAGCTTACCTGGTTAGAACAGTCTGTATAGAATCCTGGTCATCTGAAGACAAATGTCGGGTACATGCTTCAAAAGTTCCGAAAGTTTGTGGTCTCATTTTCTGCTATTTGCCTCCACCAGAATTCGAAATCACACACAACGTGTTCGTCTTCTTTTTTGGTTCTTTTAATGGCGGTTAGCAAACAAGGTATAGGTGCATCATCGCCACCTACTGGACTTAAGTGTGATACAGGATAAACCGCACAATTTTTCTTCCCCACACAAATGGACTGTCCCAAATACTAAATGATAGCTAAGTAAGGTGGCTATGTTGGTCCCAACCAATAGCATGGAAGCATAGATGGTCCAAACGTGTACAGACGTCAAAAACGGCCGTGTACAGACTTCACGGCCGTTTTTGACGTTAAAATGTAACGTCTGTACACGAACGAGAATTCAGACGTTTTGGCACAGTTGGCGTTCCATACTGCAGCACGCACACATAAGTCCACGTGTCGGACTTGGCACACAAGTAAGACTTGAGGTAGGCTAAGAAAACATTAAAAATCTAAATGATAGGCCTATCATCTTATTTTGACTAAAACATAAAAACAACATTACATGAAGCTTCATGATAAAGTAAAAGAGTATTTGCGCTCAAATGAATGCGAAAAAAATGTGCGCGCTCGCATTAACTATTGATGTCAAGAGTACAAGAGTAGTGTAAATGTAAATGTCCCTGCCAAAGCTGATATCAAACTTGCGTCCCGGAATTGTTGTATAGTGGGTTAAGCAAGGGGAGTTTCTATAGCCGACTAGTGCTTTGTGCGCAGCAAGCTTGAAAGAAAAAATGAGATATGAATAGGGGCCTGTGCCCCAGTATAGTTTTACCAGCCTCGTAGATACGCAATTTTTCCAGACAGCCATCCCTTGACGGTAAAAACTTACCAGATTTCGGATAAGTCACAATAACAACGTCGTCTGGTCTAAAAGTGAATTGTTCATAGTATGCAATGCTCTCAGGAGGGTGTAGCAGTTTAGGGAGATAGACTCCTTTATAGACGGTGTATAATTCCTCTTCGGTCATGCTGCTTCCAAAGTGACAGGAACCTCGCAAACACAAAGTGAACCTTGGACTATAGAACTTCCCTAGACCTCACTGATATTATCAGTCTTCTTGTCATTCTGATAAGAATAGTCTGCCTCTCTCTCTCCCTATCAGAGATATCTACCACTCTGTTATTGTGATCTAAAAACGAATGGTTTAAGTCTTAAACCAACTAGCCTACATCATCTTCTTAAACTTTAAGAAGATGATGTAGGCTAGTTATTTTAACAAACAGAACCTGTGCCACCGAGAAAGGTGTAACAAATAAACAATGTGATGTTGTAAGGAATTGCATCCACTGTTCTGTGGTCTGTCTTCCGATCAGTGCTGCATTTCAGCTCAAGTCAGTGTTGACACACAGCATTTCAAAATGAAGACACATTTGTATATTCATATCTGGCATGTAACATTCTAATATTCATTTGAATAACCATAAAAACCTTGAAGAGCCCTTTAACTAGGCTGGTGTTGATCATATACTGCAGCCAAAGTCAAGCACTGGAATTTTTCAATCCCACTCTTGCTTTTTTGTTTGCTTTTACCACTCTTTGACCACACTGATTCATGTCAATTGTCTTTCAGTTCCCCATTGGAATGGTATCAATAAATATGTCTGTGATCTTGGGGCCCATCAAAGAGAGAAAGACAAAAACGCCAATGCATCAGAGTCAAGGCCTACGTAGTCAAGGCTGGCAGCGCCGTGAGCATCATCATGTAAAAACAAGTGACTGTTATCCTCCGTTAATCTCCTCACATATCAACATTAATAAATCCAATGAGCATGTGTTGTTTTCTCATTAATTACACACTATCTTCTTGTCTTCTTGATGCTTATGGACAGTCTTATATTCAAGGTTAGCTTGTGAGTTTACAGTGTCTGTCCCCGGATAATGTCCTGGAGGTTGGCAGCTGGGGAGGCAGTGCTGTAGGACCGGTCAGCAGGGGGTCTGGATGGCCTTAGCTGTCCAGTCAGACCTGGCCACCAGCAGCCTCGGTCTCTCCCCTGACCCCTGGATCAGCTCTTTACCCCTGGGAGGGGGAGATACAGAGAGATGGCGGGGGGGAGGGAGAGATACAGAGAGATGGAGGGTGGGAGGGAGAGATAAAGAGAGATGGAGGGTGAGATGCAGAGAGATGGAGGGTGAGATACAGAGAGATGGAGGGAGAGATACAGAGGATGATGGAGAGAGGTCAAAAGATCCAGAAAGAGAGATGAATATGGAGAGGAAACAGAGGTGACCATGTGGGAAAGAGAAAGCCGTCAAAACAGAACTCCCAAGTTTCTATTGCCGTTATTATTTTGCTTTCCATGGAATAGTTTCCATGGAAACAGAAGACCTCCTCACCGGTGGTAGTCGAGGCCCACCAGGCTGACCCCGTTAACGGCCAGGATCTGGTCACCGGGACCCAGCCTGCGGCTCCTGGCTGCAGGGGAGTCAGGAACCACAGAGCGGATAAAGATACCGGACATCCTCAGGGGAGTGTCCTGCAACCGGCCAGACAGCTCAGTGGTTCATATACAGTAGTAGAAGTATGTAGACATGTCTGTGTGCCAGTGATGTAGAAATATACTGATGTCGAAAGCTCAGTGGTGGACCATTTTACTGCAGATTATGAGGTCACAGTTACTGTTAAAATACAAAAATGCATATAATGAGTGCAAAAAAGAATACACATAATAAAGAATTACATAATAGTAATTTACATAATATTATCACTATATGTATGTATAATCACTGTATAATGTGTCATAAACAGATGTCAATGGAATTATAGTTTTTTGCAATCACTAGGACCTGTTTTTCAATACTTGGGTCACATTTTCAAAACTCTTCATGCAGTTCTCCTATCCAACTTTCAGCTTGGCACAGCAGTTATTTTCCCATTCAAAATGCACTAAAACTACCAAAACATGTCATACATGTCTCAAATCAACACATCATTCCATTACACTGACAAAGGTTGTCACCCAACAAGCACAAAAACATTGACCTAAAAAACATCAGCATTACACAATGGGTGGTGAAATGCCACATTGTCCCATACAATAACAATTTTTGGGCCATTTTGCCTCACTGCAACCCGTTCCTGATCAGCCACAATACTTCCACAGAGGTCATCCAGGAATGAAATGAGACGCTCGGTGTGTATGGGACAATTAGTGGTTTATGGAACAGCAGACCATCAGGTGTTGTCAATGAATGCATTTTGCGCCAAAGCAATTAAAAATTATCCACAGACTCGCCAACACAGACTGCTGTTGTGCTTCACGGTATGAAGACTTTAGAAAATGTAACCTAAGTATCGAAAAAAAAGGTCCTTGCGATTGTCCCAAAAAACTGTAAGAGGGAAGGGAATAATAATAAAACCTCAATTAAGCATCAAGACTGCACCTTTTACACACGACCACCAGGGATCAGCAGTGTCACCGCTATAAAGAGGTGACGAGCTAGTGATGTGCCACAGCTAATAACTTGGACTCCTCTCTCGACTGTGAGTGATGGATCGTATATGCTTACTTAGAAAAGGAATGTACATTGAGATGAAAACAGGGCCCTAACCAAACACCCCCCACTGACTTCCACGTCAGTGGGGGGTGACACAGCTGACACAGAAGGAGATAGGGGCTGCATCTCACTACTGTCAGAAAGCCTACTTCCCTCATAGTCTGTATGGCTGCATCTCACTACTGTCAAACCCCCTAGTCCCCTTCATGTATCTGCATTTACATTTTTTAAAACCCTGTTAAAACTGGGCACAAACTCATTAGGGAGATAATAGTTACTGATTGGAACTAATATTTAACGCCCAGTCCAGTGTGGATAATGTTGAGGGCAGAAAGACAAAAGAACAGTGCTTCGGAACTTTTGAGAAAACGTATGTCCATGTACCCTGCTATTAACAACCTCTGCTTTTACCAGAGATGGATGCGTTGGATCTTTGACCTGTAAGAGCCCCACCGCCTCTCAGATAACCATCAGGCCAACTTTGGGAGGATGTGGGGAGGAGGGTGGGGGTGGAGGCGATGATGACTGTGAGTTATTCCCTGCTCTTAGTGGGCTCACGCTGAGGTCAAGGTTGATACTAACTCACTGCGGTCATGGGCACGCTCGGAGGATGGATCGTGTGTGTGTGTGTGTGGAGTTCCCCCGCTTCCTCCTGGCCACTCACCCTGGCATCCACAAGAGCCAGGCCAAGACCTCGCTCTCCTCGCTGCAGCTCCAGAGTAAAGACCTCTTGATCTTCCTCCTCCACCTCCTCCCCCAGGAGGATGCTGTCAGTGCAGTCTGCCGACAGGAAGTCTTCCTCGAACACATCTGCTGAGAGAAGAAGAAAGTCATGGGTGTTTTTCGGATTCATTGACGAAATCAGATTCCAAAAGTGACCATCTGGTTCGACTATGGCGAAGGCCGTTTTTTCATTTCAAAGAATTCAAAAACAAAGAGCTCTTTACCGTCTTCCTGGTGGTTCCCGCTGGTGAAGCTGCTCCAGGGGGGCTGACCCTCTCGCCCTCTCCCCCCGTAAGGGTGCTCTGTCTCTGGGCAGGAGGGGTCCAGGCCCGACCTCCTCCCTCCTCCAGGCTCCAGCTCTTGGCTCTGGAGCTCCAGGCTCCGTAGCTTCTGGGTAAGGAGGTCCTCACAGGAGTCAAGCCCAGTGCCGGGGCCTCCAAGGGGGGGAGGCCCCTGGAGGGAGGCCTGGGAAAGGGGCTTCTCAGCCAGAGGAATTTCCAGAGACTGCAGACAGGCCTTGGGGAGTGCGGCCATCTTGACCAACTTTGCCTCCAGAGGGGCAGCGGCAGAACCCTGGACGGAGGGAGAGGGTCTCGAGAGTAACCCATGCTAAGCAAGGAGGAGGTTGAAATGTGGGGGAATAGGTACACTTGTGCATTGTATGTGTGTTCCAGGAATCTCAATGCAGCCTTCCTTGTATTTTGTTACAAATGGCAAAAAATGCTACAGAAAAACTGTCTGTGTGTGTGAGAGTGTGTGTTTTACCTGTCGTGGCGTTTCCCCAGGTGTGTGAGATCCGGAGAGGGAGCAGACAAACGCCCGGAGTGTGTCGAGCTGCTCGCGGAGGGCGGGGTCTCCCACCACTCGGCCCAGCTCCAGGATGAAGCCCCCTCCAGGGAGCAGCAGGGGCGGGTGGCTGTCAAAGCTCTCCAGCACCCCGGCTGAGGAGAGAGGGAGGCGGGGTGGTGTTGCGAGGGGGCGGGGTGGGCAGAGGCTTGGTTAGGGTGAGAGGGAGACATTACCCCCCCCCCCCGAACACCTACCACCACCCCCACCACACCTCACCCCCCCACACCTACCACCACCCCCACCACACCTCACCCCCCCACACCTACCACCACCCCCACCACACCTCACCCCCCCACACCTACCACCACCCCCACCACACCTCACCCCCCCACACCTAACACCCCCCACCACACCTCACCCCCCCACACCTAACACCCCCCACCACATCTCACCCCCCCACACCTACCACCACCCCGCCATCTCTCCTCACCAGTGTTGTCAGCCTCCGGCCTGTCTTGTGGGGTGGGGGTCCAGGCATGGGGGCAGGTTGGTGGAGGGCTGTAGCCCGCCAGCAGGTGATGCAGCTGGGCCAGACTCAGGGAGGGGAACTCGGATCGCAGGGTGGTCCAGGAGGCCTGTGGATGATGACGTTGTGGTCATGGTCAGCATCAATCATGCTGACCACTGCTCTGTCGCTCCCAGCCCCACAACAGCCTCCCAGACAGAGTGATCCACACACACATACATACACCCTCCTCCAGTCTCTCTAGCTGCGTGTCTGCCTGGTGAGATCAGGCTGCCTATGGAATGACTGGTGTTGCAGCTGGAAGTTGGAATAGCAGACTGGTTTGGCTCAAACATGTTTCATTAGGATTCACACCACAGAGTGTTGAACAATGTTACATTAGCAATCAAGCAAGGGAACGAAATGGACAGCGAAAGAGAGAGAGAGAGAGAGAGAGAGAGAGAGAGAAAGACAGAGACAAAGAGTTCCCTCAGAAGATCTTAGTTGAGGTCTACAAACAGCATGTTCGTAAAGGGTGACACGGCAGAGAGGGTAGGTCAAGGGAACTGTACTGAAGTAGCCTCACGTCATTTTCCTTCACTGAGCATGAAAGGGCCTTTGTTTTCTCACTACTTAATCCTCACACAGTAATCTCCCGGTTAATCATTTCTGTAGACTGTTATATCCAACTGTGTGCGTGTGTGTATGAGAGTGAGTATTATAAGCCTGCCTATATACATGTGTATGTGTGAGTGTGTGTATGTGTGTGTTTGATTACTATACACCTGCCTGTATGTAAATGTGTGTGTGAATATGTACGTATGTGTGAGTACTGGGAAGCCTGCCTGTGTGTGTATGCGCGTGTGTGTGTGTGTGTGTGTGAGCTGACCTGCACCAGGCTCTCCCTGGGCGTGGCCAGCAGATTGACAGCGGAGGAGAGAGTGTGTGTGTGCTCCAACACCAGCTCTCCCAGACCTGCCCCAGAAGCATGAGCCCAGTCCAGCAGTAGGTCCAGGTTGGCCCGGACACACACCCCTCTTGACCACTGGTAGAAACCTGACTCAGAACCTGCGCACACACACACACACACATACACACACAGAAAATATCATAAATCACCATTTTTATTTGGTGAAGCATTGTAAAAAAAAAAGAAAGAAGAAGAATTGTGTGTGTGTGCATGCGTGTGCATGCGTGCGCACATGCGTGTGTGTGTGCACGCGTGTCCGGACGTGGGCCTCCCCACCTCTCTCCATCAGCTTGTTGAACAGAGAAGCGTTGATGAAGTAGAAGAGGTAGGCGAGCAGCTGGGAGGAGATCTCCTGGTGGACCTGACAGTCCTGGAGCAGCCGTCTGGTCTCCTTCAGAACCTCCAGGACCTGCTCCGTCTCCCCAGGGACCGGCAGACCACCGCTGCCCAGGGACGGCTCACTCTGCCTGGGCATCGGCTGCTTGCCACTCCCCTTGAAGGGGTTGCATTCCAGCAGGCCTGGCAAGATAGGGTACAGGGCCTAGGAGGGACAGAATGGAGTTGGCCGCAGCTGAAGTGGAGAAGTTTATCATGTTTCAAAAAAAGAAAAGGACTCCAGTTTCAAGACCCCCTATTAACCAGTGTGTAACACACCGCACACCCCATATACAAACACACACCAAGCACACAGGTATCACACGCACCCCGTGCACACACCACACACACACCGTACGCACACACCACACACACACAACACACACCACATGCACACAGTGCAGGAATGTGAGATAAGATCATTCTGCCAACAGGAGATCCCATGGTAAAGGGATGCATTTCCCATTTCGTCATCCCATTTTCTCTCTTTCTCTCTCTCTCTCTCTCTTTCTTTCTTTCTTTCTTTCTCCCTCTCTCCTCCTCCCTCTCTCCATGATGTCCTCCCTCCCTCGCCCTTCTCTCTGGCGGTGTGACCAGAGTGCAACTCCCTCCACAGCCAGGATTAGCCTGCTGGAGCAGAGCACGACAAGGCTAGCTTTGTTCAGGATAATTGCACACAGATATCCCCAAGCCCCCCCATCTCCATACGTTCCCCCCTCCCTCCCTTCCAGCACCCCCATCTCTATACGCTCCTCCACCCCCTCCACGCCTACAACCCATATCCATATGCTCCTAACCCCCACCCCTCCACACCCCATATCAATATCCATACCCTCCTTCCTTCCTTCCATCCTCCCCCCTCCCACACCCCATATCTATATACATACCCTTCTCCCTCCCTCCCCCTTCACTCCATGCCCTCCTCCCATCCAGCCTCCCTTTCATCCTCTCTCCTCCCAGCCTCCAATCCAGCCTCTCCTCCAACCCCCCCAGCCTCCCATCCATCCTCTTTTCCTGTCCCCCTAGAACAGAACACCCCCCCCCCCTCAGCCTCCCATACAGCGTCCCTTTGTACCCCCCCAGCCTCTCTATCAGACTCACTAGACCAACCAACCCCCCCCCCCCTAGCCTCCCATCCAGCCTCTCTTCTTGTCCCACTAGACCAGCCCTGGCAGTGGGTCTACATTTTTGAATTTTGAGTCTGGCTGGTGTGGGCTTGGCATGGCCTAGCTGCTGACTGGCGACTTCTGGAAGAATCCGCCCAGGCAGATAGATCACTTTACACCAGCCATCCCCAGCTGGCTCCACATGTTACTGGATGAAAACCCCTGTAATGTTAGACTGTGGAAACGGGTGGAACTGAACCCAAACAATGTCCCGGGGGGAGGTTTACAGTTGGGAAATGTTCCTCTTGTCAGAAGTGTGTGGTGCTTGACCCAGCAATCCTCTCTCCTCCTGTATCCCACATCTACCCATGGTTGTCTCGCTGGCTAGGCCTTTGTGTGTGTGTTCATTTGTGTTTCTCTGTGGTTGTGCGGGACGTTTGTTTGTGTGTCTGTGTCTCTTGGTCAATATGTGTGTGTAATTATTTGTGTCTGTCTGCCTGTATGTGTATGTTGTGTGTGTTTGGATTGGTCTGTAGATAGCGTGTCTGTAGATAGCGTGTATACAACATTCTCGGGTGTGGCCAGTCACCAAAGCATCATCAAAACACCCACACATTTTGGATGCACCTAACCCTGAAAGGACCCTTTTTAATGTTTCTCTGGTTGGAGGGGAGAGTTCCAGGCTGGTCTCTTTAGTGTTTCTCTGGTTAGATGGGAGAGTTCCAGGCTGGGGTTCTGCTCTGTGTGATTCAGATGGGAGTATACGCTGACCACGCCAGCTCTGGAGGAAACAAGTATTGAGTATGGAAACAGTCCTCTTCCTGTTCGCTCTGACAGCCTGTCTTTCTCTCTGACGCATATGTCTGCACGCACATACATTGCACACACACTTACATGCACACACACATGCATGCGTATACAAAATTAGACACGCATACACATTCGGACGCACACACGGAAGCCATCAATCACAGATTCTCTCACATATTCCACACACACACACACATTCCAAGTGTTGCCGAGTCCAGTTGTGTGCTGTCAGAGTGATAGAGCACAGCCAGCTAAAACCACAGATCTCTGATGACCATGATCGATGGGAGTCCAGAACAACCCAGACAACCACACAATCACCCCACCCACACTGCCTGACCGTCCCAGACTAAAATCAGCCCGTAACCAGCAAACCACACGACATACAGTGATAACATGGAGGCCTGGAGCTGGTTCTCTGAAAGGGTCTCATCCCAGATCTGGGAACCTGTACTGCCAGACCGGGGGTGCAATCACCCACACTGTAGGAAAGATACAGTAAGGTAAGGTATCTCTCTCTCTCTCTCTCTCTCTCTCTCTCTCTCTCTCTCTCTCTCTCTCTCTCTCTCTCTCTCTCTCTCTCTCTCTCTCGCTCTCTCTCAGAATTTCACTCCTCTCTCTCCTTTTTCCTCCAACCTATCTCTATCTCTCTCTCTCACACACACACACAGACACACACACTCACTCACTTTATTCTGCAAACGTAGAAATATGCCTGTCACAGTCAACGGGACGGAGGCTCACCAGTTACACTCTCCAGGAATGTCTCCAGTTTCCTCCTGCGAGACATGACACAGCTCTCCTGCCTCTTCCTTCCTCAACAGGAAACATATATGGACCATTCCTTGGCCTTCCTCTTTCTGTGAGTAAGGCCTGTGAGTGAGGCCTCTCTTTCTCATAAGCATACTAGCTGACACTGTGCTTATGTTAGCCTTCTGCTCCAGGGCATACCATGGTCATAAACCGGGTTAGGCCTGGGAGAGGTGATGGGTGTGGAGACGTATGGGTTAGGGTGGAGGTGATGGGTGTGGAGGCGTATGGGTTAGGGTGGAGGTGATGGGTGTGAAGGCGTATGGGTTAGGGTGGATGTGATGGGTGTGGAGACGTATGGGTTAGGGTGGAGGTGATGGGTGTGGAGATGTATGGGTTAGGGTGGAGGTGATGGGTGTGGAGATGTATGGGTTAGGGTGGAGGTGATGGGTGTGGAGGCGTATGGGTTAGGGTGGAGGTGATGGGTGTGGAGGCGTATGGGTTAGGGTGGAGGTGATGGGTGTGGAGGCGTATGGGTTAGGGTGGAGATGATGGGTGTGGAGGCGTATGGGTTAGGGTGGAGGTGATGGGTGTGGAGGTGATGGGTGTGGAGACGTATGGGTTAGGGTGGAGGTGATGGGTGTGGAGACGTATGGGTTAGGGTGGAGGTGATGGGTGTGGAGACGTATGGGTTAGGGTGGAGGTGATGGTGTGGAGGCGTATGGGTTAGGGTGGAGGTGATGGGTGGGGATGTTAGTGTGAAGGTCTACAGTTGCTATGACGTCTGTTCTTGACCCTCCAGGAAGAAGATGTGTGTTCGGACATGTGAGCTGTCATGTTCTGTCTCTATTCGGAAAACACTAGTTTCAAATGATCATTTAATTTGGTTTCTTTATATCGACATCTTTAATATGATGGGATTCTGCTACACTGAGAGGGTTAAGTCATTTTAGGATTCAACCACCTGGCAATACTTGACCACTAGCTAATGATGGTAGCTCACACAGACACATACAGAGACATACACACAAATACACACACACACAAATACACACACACAAATACACACACACACACGCAAACACTGACAGACAGGCACACAAATACACACAGACCGATACACACAAAGACAGACACACAAATATACACCCACCCACGCACCACATTCACACACAGAGACAGACAGGATGCCACTCATGCACAGACGCACACACACACACACACACACAGCACAATGCCCTTGCTGTGCTGTGTCCCCTATCATAAAGGCCTGAGTGTGGTGGGGCTATAAGGCAGGTCTATCAGACAGTTCCCTCAGTAGAAGGCCTCTTTATGCTCCATCTCTCTGATTATTATTCTTTCTCGCGCTACCATCGCGTTCTCACACGACGGCCAAGACGATCGAATGTTTAAGCCGTTTTAACAATGGAATGTTTTGCTTTGAATCTTGCCTTCTCGGTTTTTCGACTTTGTTTAAAATAACTTCCACGTGTTGAATTTTCACAAGTCCAGTTTTAGAACTTTCTCTGAATGTTCTAAAACCACCGACGTTCCAAAAGCAGTTCAAAACAGGGGTTTATGCATGTACTGTCAGTTATGGACCAAGTTTACAGTACGATGGACAGCAAGAAGCCTCACATTCTGAGATGAGAAAAAGAAAGCCACAGCCAAACCACTATCAGTAAGATCTTAAACCATACTGGTCTCATTAAAACTAAAACCCATTGTTACTAAACATAAGCTTCTGATTGGTCTGGGCAACAGACTGCTTTGCTTGAGCCTGTGGAATCCTAAGAGAGCTAATGTCTGCATGTTGTGGTGGGGTTAGGCTGGCATGTGTGTGTGTGTGTATACCTTGGTGAGGTAGTAGACACACTGCTGGAAGGTCAGCATGATAACCTCCTCCAGAACTGTCATGGTTTCCTCACTGGCCGACCGCACGCACGACAGACGCATTTCTAACAGGGCTGGCACACACATACATACTTAAATACAAACGTAAAATACACTCACTTCACGTATGAAGACAATCTGTACATTAAACCTACAGTATACTGCTACACAGAGATTAACAGACATCAGTAAAGAAGATACTGTTTCTGCGGATACAAAAAGGTCCATGAACATGTAAAGGACCGTTATTTCACAAGGAATAAGTTGAGTTATTGATCAACTTGATGGCATTACAAAGGTGGAATTCATTACCCATGTTCTCCTCCAGCTCCTCCTCCTCCTCCCCCACCTCCTGCTGTTCTCTGCGGCTCCTCCAGGCCAGCAGGGGGGGCAGCTGGTGCTGAATGAAGTTGAGCAGCTCCAGGGCGTTGGACATCCACACCACCAGGGGGCGCAGCGCTGACAGAAGCTCTGCCATGGCCAGACCTGGCTGCTCCTCTGGCTCTGAGCCCTTTCTGTGGCAATGGGAATACGAGGCACCAAAGGACTAACAACATCTGAAGTCACAAGTCAAAGAATTGTTGGTATTGTAGTCCCACACAGTATACACAAAGACTGGGGCAGATCGACGGAGATCTGGATTAAGATTCGGTATGTCTACTCACATCTCTATTTATATCTATTCATTAGTGGCGCAGGGCTATTGAACGATACCACAGAGAGTCATTTGTCCTTTTAAGATTATGTTCTGAAGGTATCGCAGATGTGATGTACAGACTTACCCTTCAGACTGACCAGTGGCCAGCTCCTTGGTGTGTTCCTGGCGAGACAAAACAGCCCACAAATCAACCAAGAAAATCATCCTCAAGCTTAAACAAGCACCGCCTCTGAGCATACATTCACCCTCACACCCACCCACACACCCACCCACCCACACACCCACCCACCCACACACCCACCCACACACCCACCCACCCACCCCCACACACACACAAACACTCACCCACATGGCGTTCTGGACCTGGCTAGCGGTGAGCAACAGCAGCCGACGGAGGTCTGAGGTGTGGAGCCGGGAAGCTGAGTACTGCAGGCACACGCACAGCAGGAACGCCACGCTCAGCGGAGGGCCCTCCGCGCCAGCACCCGCCATGGCGACGATCTCCGCGACGACACGCTCCTCGTGCTGCGTGCTGTAGTGCAGGGTCAGGTCCTGGCCCCAGGGGTCCTTCAGGTAAGGAGGGGCCCTTCTCTGGGGGTGTCTGGGTGTCTGGGGGTGTTGGGGCCCCTGGGGGCCCCTGGGTGTCTGGAGGTGTTGGGTCCCCTGGGGGCCCCTGGGTCCCTGGGGGTGTTGGGGTGTCTGGGGGTGTTGGGGCCCCTGGGGGCCCCTGGGTGTCTGGGGGCCGGGTGCTGAAGAGGAGCAGGTGGAGCAGAGCAGCTCTGCTGGAGGGGGTGTAGGGGTGCAGCTCGACAGCCAGGGGGCGGTAGCAAGCGAGCCATCAGGAGTTTCAGAGTTGACATCCTGTTTGAATGTTAGGATACAGAAACCAGATGGAGTTAACAGGGAAGCATATTTTAAAAAATGCTGGCGTCTGTCTGTGTTTTCATCTCTGGACGTGTATCTAGAAGTAGAGTACACACCTGGGGTGTAGTAACCAGGCCTGTGGGGTCTTTGAACAGGAACAAATAGTGCCCCCCCAGTCCGATGACATCACCGCTGCCCAGCTCCGCCTCTTCGCTCACGGCCTCCCCGTTCCTCGTCGCCACAGCGCCGCCGAAGGGGCGGAGCCAGGTGGAGTTCCCATTGCCACGGCGACGCAAGCAACAGTGTCTCGGCTGGATGTCGGGGCCGGAGAGCTGGACGTCGACCTTTGACACCTCGCCATCCCCACTGTGTCGGCCAATCACGGTGCTCGACCCGCCGAGCAAGTAGATGATAAAGTCCTGAGGGAAGATGGAGGGAGTTATGAAGGAGTGAAGTGTGTGGGGGAGGGAGGGAGGATGGGGTGGAGAGGAAGAAGGGTCTGAGAAAGAGACAGTGGGGTCTGCAATATCATACAGTATCTTCCACATCGCATAACTCTAACATGTCTCATATCTCTAACATGTGGACCTGTGACCTCCAGCAGTAATCTGATCGCTGGGATCTGGTGGCATAAATTGGCAGTGATCCCTGTGCGCCCAGCAAACAGGCTCTGGTTAATCACCATGACAACAGGACCAGCATGAGAAGATTAACCTCCCCCCCCTTTGTTAAGCTTGTATTTTCCAACATGGCCAGAATTACAGAATTATTCCTCAAATGCGTTCCTTCACCCCAGTTCTAATTGTTCATGGCCGCAGCACGGGGGCGAAGTTAAAACGATTATTCCATCCACTTTTCCTGTGTGATATCAGTTTAATTAGATTCCACAGTGAGTATTTGGAAGACCGATTTGCTGAGGTAAAAGTAATATATTTGTGCGTGTGTTCAATTGGTGTGTGATCACTCCAGATAGCTCCATAACACATATGTGTGTGTTTGTGTGTGGCAATTTGAATCACTCAGTGCCCAGTGGTAATCAGACAGGAAACAGGGCCACTGTCGTCCCTTTCTGCTTCCTGCTCTGTGTTTTCACACACACATTTTAGGTACACACTGATCTCTCTCTGCGTCACTCTCTCTGTCCCTCGCTCTCTCTCTCTCTCTCTCTCTCTCTCTCTCTCTCTCTCTGTGTTTCTTTCCAGAGAAAGACCAGGGCTGTTTCTCCATCTCATGCCTCACATGTTCCTACTGCTGTTTTCTGTTCATGGAGACAGACACAGATGCTGTCTCCATGAGAAGAAGCTATGTCTGTGATATCGGAAATATCGTCATCCAACACATCCTAAAACATCCTAAAACATCACTAAAGTATCCTGCCTGTGTGTGTGAGTGTGTGTGTGTATGTGTGTCCATGTCACTGTGATTCCAACCAGAGTCGAAGCAGGTTCAGTCTCTCAGGACAGCTTGGAACCAGAAGAAAGAGGTTTACCTCAGTGATCAATGGAGTACATGTTTATAGACTAAACACACCACAAACCTGCAACTTGCTGTGAACATTGGCCTGCTTTGAACACCCTGAGCTTGTATGTATGTATGTATGTACTGTATGTGTGTGTGTGTGTGTAGCAGATACCTGTGTGAGGCTGTACCCTCGCAGCAGGAGGAGGTAGGGGCAGTCGTGAGGAGGATGAATAAAGTACTGTGTGACACTATCGTCACTGCTCTCCGTCTCCTCCCTCTCCCACCCCTCTCCCTCCCTCGCCCCTCTCTTCTCCCCCTCTGCCGGTGCTCGCTCCATCCCTTCCTTTTGACAGGGCTCTGGGACACTTTCCTCCTGAGGGTTCATTCCAAGGTTCTCATCCTGGTTCCAAAGCTGACCCTGTTGGTGGTTCTCCTCCAGCTCCTTCTCTGGGTCGTGGCTCTGAGTGTGGTTCTGCGGTGCCGAGGCAGGGGTCTGGTCACTGAGGTCCAGCTCGCTCAGACTCCTCCACAGACTGTGGCCCCGGCCGAGGGCCCTCTCCATCAGGGAAGAGGTGACCCGCGAGCGGCTCTTCTGGAGCTTCCGGGCCTGGGCGTTGATGCCTGGGGGAGGGAGGGTAAACATGGGCCTGGAGGGCTGAGGGAGGCCTGTTCAAACAACCACATCCACTGTACACGTATGTATAAACACAGACTGGAAAAGGGCGACCCCAATATGAGTATTTTTAATGATGCAAAGAGGTATGTGTGTGTATGTGTGTGAGTGTACGTGTGTATGAATGTGTTCATGTGTGTGAGATTGTGTGTGTATGCGTGTGAGTGTGTGTGTGAGTGCCAGAGTCAACAGCGTAGGGCTACGAACAGGAAACGGCCTCTGCCTCTGGAGAGACAGGTTTGATGGGAAGAGAGCATCATCCTCAGCAGCCCAGAGCAAACGAACACAGATAGGGGACTATCACGAGCTGGGGCCACAGTAAAACAAACACATAACAGGACGCACCCCTACAGCACTTCCCAGCTGTTTCAACCCTGACCAGGGGCGTTACTGGACAGACATGACTCTACTCTACATGATTCAATTCAACTCCACCTTTCAGAGTGTGTTTGATTTGAACCCCAGGTGTGATGGGCAGGCAGTGTTACCAGCGGTGACAGTGTCTTTCTCCCTAGCCCTCTTCTCCTCCACGGTGCTCCTCCGCTGAATCTCGAAACGCCGTGCCAAACCCTCTCGGGGTTTCCATAGCGACTGCAGGAGGAGGGGTTTCTCGTTGTCGCCAACCACCCGGAAGCATTCCATCCTCCATTGGTGTTCACCCACATGGCCAATGGCGTCGCAGAGAACATAAGACTCCGCCTCCTGCTTGCCTAGTCCGTACCTGGGTGATGAAACATTTGTTACAATAAGCAGCTAGTATTGTTATGAATTATTTTGTTTTGCAAGCAGTTCATAAACATCCAAAAGTCAACAGTTCTTTATAAGCAGTTTACAGCCAGACTAGAGTCAGAGTAAAGATTGATTTAATTAGGAACCAATAATTGAAAATAATACTGATCCCTTCACACAATGTTGTATTGATAATCTGTTACTAAAACCTGAGGAATTACTAAAATCATCATAACTGTATTATACATGAAAAAGCAATGAGGAGGAATAACTACTTAGAATGTTCCGTGGTCTACTACAACACGTTATTTGTGTGTGTGTGTATGTGTTTGCGTGCTTGTTTAAGTGTGAGTATGTGTGTTTGTGTGTGTATGTGCGTTTTCCTATATGTTTGTGTGGTTTTCTGTACGCATGTGTGTGTGTGTCGGATAGAGCAACGACAGAAGCCTTCTTTTCGAAGAGAGAGAGAGAGAGAGAGAGAGAGAGAGAGAGAGAGAGAGAGAGAGAGACAGAGCGAGAGAGAGTCTGAGCAGACCGGCCTCCAGACGTCTGTGGTCTGTTCTGTTTCCACATCGCCCATGTAAACGATGATTCTGGCATGCATGCGCTCAGCATGTTATGACAAACAGCTGGACCTGGAGAACAATGGTTCGGCTGATCTTTATTCCAGAGCACTTCGCCTCCATTGTTCCCTGCTCGTAACACGATCCACATGTTCTTGTGGAACCACCTACAGAACATGCTTCATATGGAACATCCCGAGGAATATTACTCATTCCAACAACTCGTCCCTTGATACACAGCCAGGCACCATCTCATAGTTGAAGCAATAATAGTACTGCACTAAGTACTGCACTAAGTTCACAGAGACATTCACACATGAACAGTAAATGCACACATTCACACACACGTTAACAACATATCCAGTACAAACAATCCCACACACACACACAAACACACGCATACAAACCTCTCCAGGGCCTCTTTGACCAGCTCTTTGGCGCTGGAGTGTGTGGTGGCAAGGACACTCTTGTAGTGGGCTCCCTCACAGATCTCACTGCCAAAGATCTTGAGGATGCCCGGAGCCGTGATCTGATTCGACAGCTCGGAGGGGTCCTCAGTGACAGATAGGTCAACAGGGGTCACTAGGCGGCCATGTTGGAGAGGTCAAAACAATGACAGCACTTTAACTACTGAGCAGCACATGGACCTAGATATTTGACATACGATTCGACATTAAACGTATCACATACTGTCCACTGAAGACAGAAGACTGATAAACTGACCCTTCTGATACTGCCCTAGAAGAACCCTCAGTAAGGTTCTGTTTGGAACACTAAATCAGTCCAACAGAACCTGAGAAGGGTTCTTCTTTCATGTTGTCATGTGACAACATGACCAAAAGAGAAAAAGAATAAGACAGCAGTTGAATTCACGTTAGATACCAACGTACAGCTGTCCTTTCTGGCATAGCCAGGAAGAGAGGACCTGGTGTCTCTAGCCAGCGACATGGGGGCGGAGTTAGGGGCGGAGCCACGCTGGAAGACACCTGACAGGCGGTTGGTATGGCGACGGATGCGACTCCGGCTTGGCTGTCTGACGGCCACTCCCACGCTCTCGTGCGACCTTGTGGAGGAACCAGATGAGCCTGACCTGGAGGGAGGGAGTGCGAAAGATGGAAAAAATAGAGGGAGAGAAAGAGTAAGGGAGATGAAGAGCGGGAACGAGGCAGATGAAAAGGGAGGGAGGGAGGCAGGGATGAACAGGGGGAAAAGGTCAGGTGAGTGATACAGGAGGTATATAGAATTCAGGAAAGACAGTGACAGGGGAATGATTCACAGAGGAAGTTACAGAAGCAAACAAAAAGACAGCCAGAGTGAGAAAGAGAGAGAAAACCAAAGAGCGGTTGAGGAGTAAAGAGTCCGTAGAAAAAGTCACGTCTTTCCCAATTTTGTGACAAACAAATCTAAAGGAAATATTCAACAAAACTGTTCAAGCCCTAGTATGTCTCCCACAGCCTACTCAGATCCTTATTGCAACAAATGTCAGGGTTTAGAACCGAATAGTAAAGACAATACCGTAAATCACTCATTCACATTCATATATCTAATGGCCCCACTATGTACTAACCCATTGTTTTATCTAACTAGTCACATTATTCACCTTCTGTCAGTCCTGCTTACCTCTCTGCTGAAGTTTGCGATGAAATAACAGGGCAGTTTATTTCCCAGCAATCCTGTAAGCTTCTTATTTCAATAAAGGCTTAAAGATTTCTACAGTTAAGTCACTTCATGGGTATGCATATGTGTGAGTGTGTCTATGTTTTTCTGAATGTGGACCACTAGGTTACTGCTAATGATATTATAGCCCTACATACTCTATTGGTATATAATAATGTATTTAGGGATCCATTGATTTTTTGAGAAGTTTAAACCTCAATGAATTAACGTTAAAGCTTGACCAGGTTTGAACAGCGGTAATTTCTGTATGAATTAGATTATAACACATGACTTACTGCAGTGATCCATTTTCACTCGTTTTTCTCCGAAGTTTAACAAAGCGTCTTTTGGGCGAACTAGCAGGTAAAAGTTCGGTCGCGTGTCCAGGTGGCCTCGGCGGCAGAGAACTCAGTTCCTCTGGACTCATCGGTCCGGAATTCATTTAACGCAACCAAACCAATGTTTTTTCAGTATCTTCAAGGAAAAGCCCTACTTGTTACGCGTTCATTCAAACACCAACAACCTAACCTCTGTATCAGTTGTTGATTATACGTTCTGTTATGTATTGTCTTGTTCATCAAGACACCGCGGACAAAGCGCACCCCGCGACAGCTGCTGTCGCGGTGCATTCCATGACACGTCGTCCAGATGTTTGGGTCTCTCGCAGCTGTTCAAGAACTAGAACAGGTAACTTAAGGTACAGCCTTCTCCGCCACCGAATCCACAGTATTTGGAA
This sequence comes from Osmerus eperlanus, assembly GCF_963692335.1. NCBI lineage: Eukaryota > Metazoa > Chordata > Actinopteri > Osmeriformes > Osmeridae > Osmerus > Osmerus eperlanus. The sequence goes on along the minus strand of NC_085029.1, from coordinate 7,174,014 downwards.
TAGTTGGAATATGGTATCGTCCACGCTCGTTCGAGGATCCAAGTGTCTTGAAAGTTGAAAAACGTGAAAAGTTGGCTTTGGGCTGACCCCTCTTTCGGGTTGAAAAAGGGGGCGGAGAGGCTAGAGCGCACTGATGCGCGCCAGCGGCAGAGCGCAACTGCTTGGAGTCGCCAAGCACCTATAGCTAGTTGCCGACTAGTCCCCCATAGATGGCCAGACCAGGGTCCAACTATTCAACACGCACAGTCACCAGTAGCCTACTAAAGCCGTTTTACACAACGCTCCTCCAATATAGAAGAAATTTGAAAAATACCAGACCATGAGATTGTCCGGTCATGGGTCGTGTGGACTGATGATGGGCTGTCCTTAACAACATTTCTCCGATTGCCATACTCACGCGCCATGAACTCCACCTACTGGCCAGAGGTATAACAGTACAACCTTATCAATCCATGTTTCACTTCCTGAAATAATCTATGTGAGAGGTTCATTGACAGAAATGTGCAAGTTAATGTTGATACGTCGTCAACCCATAATTTTACGTTAACATTATCATCAAATCGTTCGAAGCGTACCGGCTTCTTCAACACTGACAATAAAGCCTGAGTTAAGGCTGATACAATGATGTTTAGAGTTTATACAATGGACGCACGCATTGATGCTGGTTGCCTCATTTCGAAGTTGTTTCATCTATTGTCCACTAGAGGGAGTACTTTTTACATTTTAACCCCTTCAGACCTGGCGTCCATTGGAATGGACATTGCATATTTCTGGGTCTAAACCAATAGAAAATCTGTGATTTCATTATTTGAATGATGCTTATCGAATGATGCAATCACAATGGTGCAATGACCTTTGACTTGATCTGAGAGCGCTTCAGACATCAGACAAGACAAGCATGGCTCTGAAGCTCGAGAGAGGGAGGAGTAAGTGCCTATATTTCATTAAAAATGTTAATTAATGTTCATGCTAGCCTAATACATTTTCTCTCAGCATAATTTTAACCATTTCAAGTGTTAATATTTCAAGTTATTTTGACAATATTCCATTTAATTAAGTTACAGGATTTTTTAAAAGTTTAATGTCCATCCCAATGGACATCGGGAGTCAAGAGATATTAGCCAGCACACATTTAGTCAGTGTCTACATGCAAAGAAAAAAAATACCTATAAGCATTTCATAGCTAAACTATGACTTCACAATTGATTTATATTGTATATATATATATGTATATTAGGTATATAACCCATTTTATCACACATGTGCTTTTAGAGTATAAAGTCGCAGACTTCCTAGATCACCTTGTAAATGGAGAGTTATCTGATCTTGACTGCTTGGATTCAGGAAATGAGGAAGATAAGAGCAGGAATGAGATAGAGGGTAAGTGTAGATGTTGAGAGTATAGTACAAAGTTGTATGCCTTATATAATATGTAAATTGCATAAAATATGAGTGAGACTATGGAAAAATAGTTATAAATCGAATTGTTTTGTTATTGGATAGGACGAGGGAGAGAGAAAAGTGACAGTGAAGAGGTTCCATGCATGCTTGAACTTGAGGTGGAAGCTGAGGTTGAGATAGAAGAAAGTGTAGTGAGAGAGGATCAGGAAGAGATTACTGTGAACAGAGAGGAAGATGTCCATGAGCAGATTACAGTAACCAGGAAGGATGAGATAAAGTGGCGCCATAGGCCATTCACCACAATCATTGATACTTCCTTTGAGAATCATCTCATTTATGACCGACATCCCATGAGCCCATACGAATACTTCAAACCGTATGTACCAGATGAACTCTTCGATCTGATGTCTGACAGCACCAACATCTATGCAATGCAAAGTGGCACACTAGGTTTCAAACCCACCAGTTCAGGAGAACTCAGAACCCTCATTGGTCTCCACCTTGCTATGGGCGTGATGAAAATGCCAAGAGTCTCCATGTACTGGGAAGCCGGGATGGACATTGGTATTTTTCGTAACACTATGATCCGTGACAGATTCTTCCAGCTTCGGTCACATTTGCATTTGGTTAACAATTTGGAGAGGCCAGCAGAGAACAATGACGTGTTTTATAAGGTACGTCCTCTCTATGATGCCCTGCGCAGGAGATGCTTGGAGCTTCCACTAGAGGAAAACCTTTGTGTTGACGAACAAATGGTGCCATTTCGTGGAGCTCTCTCCGTCAAGCAGTATGTTAAAGGCAAGCCACACCCTTGGGGGGTGAAATTATACTTCCTGTGTGGGAAAAGTGGCATGGCCTATGACTTCCTGCTGCATCAAGGGGCTACAATGGAAGTGTCAGAGCAGTTGAAGACGCAGCTAGGACTTGGAGCTGGAGTGGTGTACCATCTCTGCCAGCGCATCACAGAGGCCAACCACAAATTGTATTTTGACAATTATTTCACGTCATACAATATTCTGGAACTGCTGGCTGAGAGGAAAATTCATGCCGCTGGAACAGCAAGGATCTGTCGCTTTGCCAACCCTCCTCTACAGTCCGACAAAGTGATGACAAAAATGCCATGAGGAAGCTGCGATGAAGCTGTAAGCCGTGATGGTAAGGTCGCACTGGTCAAATGGTTTGACAGCAGATCAGTTGTCATGGCCTCCAACTTTGTTGGTGTTGGCAGGATGGATGAGGTGCAGCGGTGGGATAAAAAGCAGAAAATATTTTTGAAGGTGTCCCGTCCAGAGGTGGTCAAGCTGTACAATGAAGCGATGGGAGGTGTTGACCTGCTTGATCAACTTGTCAGTCTGTACCGCACAGAAATTCGGTCAAGAAAGTGGACCCTGAGAATGATCACACATGCTTTTGATCTGGCTGTGGTCAACAGTTGGCTGGAGTACAGGCTGGATGCCAAGAGGGCCAATCTCCAGACAAAAGACACCCTGGATCTCCTCCATTTCAAGATGAATGTGGCCCGGTGTCTGGTGAGTGTCCATAAACCAGTGGCAGCAAAACGTGGAAGGCCCAGTATGTCTCCAGAGCCACAACCACATGCCCACAGACCACGAGTTCAAGATGCAAGACCTCTACCTGAAGTGCAGTATGATATGGTTGACCACATGCCAAATTATGATGAGAAGACAGAGGCCACCAGGTGCAAGAGGCCATACTGCACAGGAAAAACACGTGTATTCTGTGACAAATGCAACATCCACCTTTGCTTTGTGCAACACCGAAACTGCTTTAAGGCTGCTCATCGCAAATGAGAGAATATATGGGAAAATCCTGGAGATGTATTTTTGTTATTTTCCATTTGTTTAATAGTTGTGTGATCTGTTATTAGCTTACAATATTAAAAGTATAACAATAAGATAAGATAATAAGATAATAATCAACTTAATTGTGTTTGGAGGTTCCACTGTTACATGATTCCTATGTTAAAAACATGGCCTATGTAAAACTAAGTTTTCATAGCGTTTTACGCTCATTTAGTCCTGGCGTCCATTGTAATGGACATGAAAAAATACCAATAAAAACATGAGTTTTCAAAAAAGTTTTTTTTCCCCTTTATTTCTATGCTATAAAGGAGTAAGAAGCAACTAGGAACAATTTTTTTTGCCCAGCAGAAAAAAATCAGGTCTGAAGGGGTTAAAAGACTTGGCAAGTGAAAAAAAAAGAAGAAACTAGAGAGGGTACAATTTCTGGGGAAATTGTAGGGTGTGCTTGCTTGCGTCGTTTGCACAGGGGTCCGTTTTTGAATGACTTTTTTTTGCTGCTCATTTACAACTGAAAATACGAGTGAAGTGTAGAATGAAATAGATGTCTTCTCATTTCCCCTGCAAGAGGCAGCCTCATCGTTGAATCAAAACGAATAAATTTGGCAGACCGGTGTAAAAATTGACCTAATCTCTATGACTTAAACGTCATTTTAAGTTTTTCCCTTCTCGTGATATTTTCAGGCATTTAGCCTACTCATTGCATTCATTCATTAATAAAGAACCCCCTTTGAAGATTATTCTACGACGTTACCCGGCAGTAGAAGATGGAATCGAGATTCAAACAGTACCATCTGCTAACTGAAAATATGCCCCCAAAAACGTAAATAAGCTTGACATTTATTTAGTGGAAAATCGCTTTAATAAAAAGCTCACTGGTAGCGGTCATTGTCAGTAACAACACCAAGCGCGATATAGCCCTGTGTGGAGAAGCTGCCCCGGTAAATTGTACTACTACAGTACAGTAGACTACTGCTGTGTTCGTCTTGGCAGCGATTGCGTTGGTTGAATTGGATTTAACGTTCCGTTGTACGGTTTAGGCTGAAATTAATTATTTTCATGAACAGATTGACAAAGTTTAGGCTGTGGCAATGAAGTTAAAGTTAGTAGTTAGATAGATTTTTGATTTAAGTAAGGGGAGTGCCGAACATGTTCTGTCGCCGTTTGACTTCCTACAGCTGTAGATGTTTTTGTAGTGTCTCGCGTACAGTAGGCTACAGCGTTTCAGTGAGCAACACTGGTTTGAAACCACAGGTAATGATAATTTCACCCACAAATCGTTTACTTGTAATGTAATGTCATAATAAATCCTACAACGAAAATGTATTTGTGAGGAATGTTTATTTAAACGATTGAAAACAGATGCATCATAGACCACTGTAGTATGTGTTGCCCGGGCAACAGAGGCTAATGTCATGATGCTAATACTTCAGTGACATAGTAGACTACAGTTTCCGAAAGTAGCTGTACTTCCTTAATAAAATCAGCTTATATTGTACATTACACGTCACAATTGTGTGTCATATCAGAAAGTAAAATTAGTAAATAGTTATCACCCTGGCCTCTTTGCTTGTGGCGTTTCTGAAGCTGCCTTGCAGTAAAGCTATAGTTAGCCTAGCTATCCCCCAAGTTAACAGATGCGAAACGAATGTTCTGCCAAAGGTAGTCACGCGTGTTTTCGTGACGTTAGTGACGTAGTGACGTCAGTGACTGTGGCTAGCAAATTAGCCACCGTTAGCTTCACTTTTCGCCACAAAAACTCAACTTCAGCCTAAACCATGCAACGGAACGTAAATTCCAATAGAAGCAACTCAATCGCTACCAAGACGAAACTTTTGACACCTACTTTGTCTATGTAGGCCAAATATTGACTGAGTTTTAGGGGGGCAAAAAGAATAATAACTAGAAACGGCTGTTCCTGCGAAACAGCAGTGAGAATGCTGAAAACCTGAATGGGGAAAGCTGACCATGCTAAAAAAGCTGAAAATAGTGAAAATTTAGTAGAAAGTTATAAGCTGAAGCTTCAAAGCAACCGAAAAGTATTTTTGAAAGGGGCTGGAGCAGCATTCCAACAATGATTTGAAAGGATTTACCATTACTTTTAAAGGGAGAATAATTTGCACAAAAACCTTTATATTTTAAAAAGTATAAAAGTGAGAAATGAGAAAATACCCGCAAGCTGAAATGAATTTCAAAAATGTGTGAGTGACACAAAAGAGGCAGTGTGGAAGCTGAACTGCATCATCTGCATCATCTTAACAAAGTTAAGAGCTAAAATAGCCTACAATGCGGGAGAAGCTGAAAGCTGAACTGTTAAACAGAAGAAGTAGGCTAGCTAGTCGGAACAAGAATATTATCGTTTTAACAGCTGAAATTATAGTTGGGATGGTAATAGCAGTAGCAGATGTAGCCTACCATTGAGTGCGTTTACTCGGCTTTCTTAGTAGGATTCAATGTGTTGATGGAATGAAACATACAGCAGTAGAGCCGATACAGGAAGACACGGCGACACTTTGTTGCAGAAGGATGAAAGGTGCAAGTTTTGTCCGTGGAGCATACAACGATTAATAAAAAAGAATCATGTAGACGCGTTTATTGAGTAATCGCATAACTAATTACACATGTAAAGGAGTAATCATATTATTGGCATAAACCGACAATTGCTAGTAATCGTGTTTCTCATGGTCAAGTAAACGTACCAATCACCTGTGTGAGAGACTGAGTGGTGCGTGTCTGTCGTTACGGTGATGGTGCAGCTATGATTGCTAACGCGCTGAGGGCAGAGAATAACAGAAATGTAGCTAGAATCCACACCTCAAACAAGATAACCTAGACGCAAAACTGTACGTCCAATCCAAAATATAAGGATATTTTCCGAGACCCAAGACTCTGCCGAAACCAGAGATATTCTTTATATGTCTGTGCAGTCAGAAATACGACTCTACCTGCAGTTTCAAAAACGTGTTCCTTTTGCTTTCCTGGTGCTTGTTTGTTTGGTTGCCACGGTGATGGCGCAGCTGTGATAGCTAACGAGCTAGGCAGAGAGAAAAACGAACATTTACCTAGCATCCACACCTCAAACAAGTTGACCTAGACGCAAAACTATACGTCCAATCCAAAATATAAGGATATTTTCCGAGACCCAAGACTCTGCCGAAACCAGAGATGTCCTTTATATGTCTGTGCGGTCAGAAATACGACTCTATCGGCAGTTTCAAAATCTTGTTCCTTCTTGCTTTGTCTGACTGATTTTACTCACCTCTCCATTGAAGTTAGTGAGAGAATTTGAAAGGCTGCTCTCGCTTCAAGGCTCATAGCTGAAAATCTGTAAATGTGAGCTCTTTAGTAGTTACATTGGCTGAAAGAGGACAATTTTTCCTACATTTTAAGGTATAACTTGTTTCTGTAAGTTAAACTATATGAACGTTAGAGGAATTTGTTTGACAAATTAGTTGAATATCAGAAAAAGAGCAGCCAGCAGTGTGCCACTCTGCTTGCTGCTCATTCATAAAAATCAAGAAGGAGCAAACATTTTAATGTATTTCAAACTGTCATAATTCAAAATTGGCTGAACATTTGAAAAAGCTGAATCATTTGGGAATAGCTGAATGTCTTGTGAACATTTTAAAGGTTGAATGGTGTCTCTAGCTGAAAGTAAGCTGAAGTAGTTACGTTTGAAAGAGGAGGAAGCTTTTTAATGATTTGAAAGGATTTACCATTACTTTTAATGGGAGAATAATTTGCACAAAAACCTTAATGTCTTAAAAAGTATAAAAGTGAGAAATACCAAAATTCATAGCCATCATCTCCTGAAGGAGCTGAACGTTTTGATACAAAAGTTGTAGGAATCGGTTAAAGTATGCAGAACGAGTTAAAGGCCAAAAAACGGCGGAAGAACTAAGAAGTTGAAAAACAATAGTGAGAATGCTGAACAGCATTCTCACAACTAGAAACGGCTGTTCCTGCGAAACAGCAGTGAGAATGCTGAAAACCTGAATGGGGATAGCTGACCATGCTAAAAAAGCTGAAAATAGTGAAAATTTAGTAGAAAGTTATAAGCTGAAGCTTCAAAGCAACCGAAAGGTATTTTTGAAAGGGGCTGGAGCAGCATTCCAACAATGATTTGAAAGGATTTACCATTACTTTTAAAGGGAGAATAATTTGCACAAAAACCTTAATATTTTAAAAAGTATAAAAGTGAGAAATGAGAAAATACCCACAAGCTGAAATGAATTTCAAAAATGTGTGATTCACACAAAAGAGGCAGTGTGGAAGCTGAACTGCATCATATTAACAAAGCTAAGAGCTAAAATAGCCTACAATGTGGGAGAAGCTGAAAGCTGAACTGTTAAACAGAAGAAGAAGTAGGCTAGCTAGTCGTAACAAGAATATTATCGTTTTAACAGATTAAATTATAGTTGGGATAGTATTAGCAGTAGCAGATGTAGCCTATGCGTTTACTCGGCTTTCTTAGTTGGATTCAATGTGTTGATGGAATGAAACATACAGCAGTAGGGCCGATACAGGAAGACACGGCGACACTTTGTTGCAGAAGGATGATGGTGCAAGTTTTGTCCGTGGAGCATACAACGATTAATAAAAAAGAATCATGTAGACGTGTTTATTGAGTAATCGCATAACTAACTAGAAACGGCTGTTCCTGCGAAACAGCAGTGAGAATGCTGAAAACCTGAATGGGGATAGCTGACCATGCTAAAAAAGCTGAAAATAGTGAAAATTTAGTAGAAAGTTATAAGCTGAAGCTTCAAAGCAACCGAAAGGTATTTTTGAAAGGGGCTGGAGCAGCATTCCAACAATGATTTGAAAGGATTTACCATTACTTTTAAAGGGAGAATAATTTGCACAAAAACCTTAATATTTTAAAAAGTATAAAAGTGAGAAATGAGAAAATACCCGCAAGCTGAAATGAATTTCAAAAATGTGTGAGTCACACAAAAGAGGCAGTGTGGAAGCTGAACTGCATCATCTTAACAAAGCTAAGAGCTAAAATAGCCTACAATGTGGGAGAAGCTGAAAGCTGAACTGTTAAACAGAAGAAGAAGTAGGCTAGCTAGTCATAACAAGAATATTATCGTTTTAACAGATTAAATTATAGTTGGGATAGTATTAGCAGTAGCAGATGTAGCCTATGCGTTTACTCGGCTTTCTTAGTTGGATTCAATGTGTTGATGGAATGAAACATACAGCAGTAGGGCCGATACAGGAAGACACGGCGACACTTTGTTGCAGAAGGATGATGGTGCAAGTTTTGTCCGTGGAGCATACAACGATTAATAAAAAAGAATCATGTAGACGTGTTTATTGAGTAATCGCATAACTAACTAGAAACGGCTGTTCCTGCGAAACAGCAGTGAGAATGCTGAAAACCTGAATGGGGATAGCTGACCATGCTAAAAAAGCTGAAAATAGTGAAAATTTAGTAGAAAGTTATAAGCTGAAGCTTCAAAGCAACCGAAAGGTATTTTTGAAAGGGGCTGGAGCAGCATTCCAACAATGATTTGAAAGGATTTACCATTACTTTTAAAGGGAGAATAATTTGCACAAAAACCTTAATATTTTAAAAAGTATAAAAGTGAGAAATGAGAAAATACCCGCAAGCTGAAATGAATTTCAAAAATGTGTGAGTCACACAAAAGAGGCAGTGTGGAAGCTGAACTGCATCATCTTAACAAAGCTAAGAGCTAAAATAGCCTACAATGTGGGAGAAGCTGAAAGCTGAACTGTTAAACAGAAGAAGAAGTAGGCTAGCTAGTCATAACAAGAATATTATCGTTTTAACAGATTAAATTATAGTTGGGATAGTATTAGCAGTAGCAGATGTAGCCTATGCGTTTACTCGGCTTTCTTAGTTGGATTCAATGTGTTGATGGAATGAAACATACAGCAGTAGGGCCGATACAGGAAGACACGGCGACACTTTGTTGCAGAAGGATGATGGTGCAAGTTTTGTCCGTGGAGCATACAACGATTAATAAAAAAGAATCATGTAGACGTGTTTATTGAGTAATCGCATAACTAATTACACATGTAAACGGAGTAATCGTATTATTGGCATAAACCGACAATTGCTAGTAATCGTGTTTCTCATGGTCAAGTAAACGTACCAATCACCTGTGTGAGAGACTGAGTGGTGCGTGTCTGTCGTTACGGTGATGGTGCAGCTATGATTGCTAATGCGCTGAGGGCAGAGAATAAGAGAAATGTAGCTAGAATCCACACCTCAAACAAGATAACCTAGACGCAAAACTGTACGTCCAATCCAAAATATAAGGATATTTTCCGAGACCCAAGACTCTGCCGAAACCAGAGATATTCTTTATATATCTGTGCAGTCAGAAATACGACTCTACCTGCAGTTTCAAAAACGTGTTCCTTTTGCTTTCCTGGTGCTTGTTTGTTTGGTTGCCACGGTGATGGCGCAGCTGTGATAGCTAACGAGCTAGGCAGAGAGAAAAACGAACATTTACCTAGCATCCACACCTCAAACAAGTTGACCTAGACGCAAAACTATACGTCCAATCCAAAATATAAGGATATTTTCCGAGACCCAAGACTCTGCCGAAACCAGAGATGTCCTTTATATGTCTGTGCGGTCAGAAATACGACTCTATCGGCAGTTTCAAAATCTTGTTCCTTCTTGCTTTGTCTGACTGATTTTACTCACCTCTCCATTGAAGTTACTGAGAGAATTTGAAAGGCTGCTCTCGCTTCAAGGCTCATAGCTGAAAATCTGTAAATGTGAGCTCTTTAGTAGTTACATTGGCTGAAAGAGGACAATTTTCCTACATTTTAAGGTATAACTTGTTTCTGTAAGTTAAACTATATGAACGTTAGAGGAATTTGTTTGACAAATTTGTTGAATATCAGAAAAAGAGCAGCCAGCAGTGTGCCACTCTGCTTGCTGCTCATTCATAAAAATCAAGAAGGAGCAAACATTTTAATGTATTTCAAACTGTCATAATTCAAAATTGGCTGAACATTTGAAAAAGCTGAATCATTTGGGAATAGCTGAATGTCTTGTGAACATTTTAAAGGTTGAATGGTGTCTCTAGCTGAAAGTAAGCTGAAGTAGTTACGTTTGAAAGAGGAGGAAGCTTTTTAATGATTTGAAAGGATTTACCATTACTTTTAATGGGAGAATAATTTGCACAAAAACCTTAATGTCTTAAAAAGTATAAAAGTGAGAAATACCAAAAGTCATAGCCATCATCTCCTGAAGGAGCTGAACGTTTTGATACAAAAGTTGTAGGAATCGGTTAAAGTATGCAGAACGAGTTAAAGGCCAAAAAACGGCTGAAGAACTGAGAAGTTGAAAAGCAATAGTGAGAATGCATAACAGCATTCTCACAATTACACATGTAAACGGAGTAATCGTATTATTGGCATAAACCGACAATTGCTAGTAATCGTGTTTCTCATGGTCAAACGTACCAATCACCTGTGTGAGAGACTGAGTGGTGCGTGTCTGTCGATGCCACGGTGATGGTGTAGCTATGATTGCTAACGCGCTGAGGGCAGAGAATAACAGAAATGTAGCTACAATCCACACCTCAAACAAGTTAACCTAGACGCAAAACTGTACGTCCAATCCAAAATCTAAGGATATTTTCCGAGACCCAAGACTCTGCCGAAACCAGAGATATTCTTTATATGTCTGTGCAGTCAGAAATACGACTACCTGAAGTTTCAAAAACGTGTTCCTTTTGCTTTCCTGGTGCGTGTTTGTTTGGTTGCCAAGGTGATGGCGCAGCTGTGATAGCTAACGAGCTAGGCAGAGAGAAAAACGAACATTTACCTAGCATCCACACCTCAAACAAGTTGACCTAGACGCAAAACTATACGTCCAATCCAGAATATAAGGATATTTTCCGAGACCCAAGACTCTGCCGAAACCAGAGATGTCCTTTATATGTCTGTGCGGTCAGAAATACGACTCTATCTGCAGTTTCAAAATCTTGTTCCTTCTTGCTTTCTCTGACTGATTTTACTCACCTCTCCATTGAAGTTACTGAGAGAATTTGAAAGGCTGCTCTCGCTTCAAGGCTCATAGCTGAAAATCTGTAAATGTGAGCTCTTTAGTAGTTACATTGGCTGAAAGAGGACAATTCTTCCTACATTTTAAGGTATAACTTGTTTCTGTAAGTTAAACTATATGAACGTTAGAGGAATTTGTTTGACAAATTTGTTGAATATCAGAAAAAGAGCAGCCAGCAGAGTGTGCCACTCTGCTTGCTGCTCATTCATAAAAATCAAGAAGGAGCAAACATTTTAATGTATTTCAAAGGGTTATAATTCAAAATTGGCTGAATATTTGAAAAAGCTGAATCATTTGGGAATAGCTGAATGTCTTGTGAACATTTTAAAGGTTGAATGGTGTTTCTAGCTGAAAGTATGCTGAAGTAGTTACGTTTGAAAGAGGAGGAAGCTTTTTAATGATTTGAAAGGATTTACCATTACTTTTAATGGGAGAATAATTTGCACAAAAACCTTAATGTCTTAAAAAGTATAAAAGTGAGAAATACCAAAAGTCATAGCCAACATCTCCTGAAGGAGCTGAACGTTTTGATACAAAAATTGTAGGAATCGGTGAAAGTATGCAGAACTAGTTAAAGGCCAAAAAACGGCGGAAGAACTAAGAAGTTGAAAAACAATAGTGAGAATGCTGAACAGCATTCTCACAATAATATATATGTGAGAGAACAAAGGTTGTGCTCTCGCCGAAGGCTTGAGCACAGCCAATAATATATATGTGAGAGAACAAAGGTTGTGCTCTCGCCGAAGGCTTGAGCACACCCAAAAATACATCTCTAGGCAATTCCCAGTGCAATTTTGTCTAACCAACCATTATTTCTTTAGTAGCGCTGTTATTCGAAATAAGAGCATCAAATTTCCACCCAACGGTCATCTATCATCCCTCGTAATTCCTCACCACTCTATAACATATCCTATTACGTTTTTAAAACATTCAATGACATGATTAATAAAAATCTTTAAATTTTTCTGTCAGCCTATAAAGTGTCATGTTGAAGTAAAAGCGCTATTTACTCTCATCCAACTGAATGCATCAGATCAATAAGACAGTTCTTACTGAAAAACAACCTTATTACACACGTTCTCTCTCTCTCTCTCTCTCTCTCTCTCTCTCTCTCTCTCTCTCTCTCTCTCTCTCTCTCTCTCACACACACACACACACACACACACACGTCTGTCCTAAACATGCCCACAAGGGTTGACTACAGTATGTCATCCGGCAGGACGTTACAGCGGACACCATAAGGTTACGATCAGACCAGTAGTTTTAACTTTGCCTGTGACATTGCATGGTGGGCAAGGCGAAGCAGCGTGGGTTGACGCTCAAGCTCCAGCATGGTCATGATCAGGTCATTCAGCGTCGAGGTTTCAACCCAGGGAGCCGCCCACACCCACACTGGGAGGACCCCTGGTGAGAACCGACTGAAGATCCGGTCGGACTAGACTCTGAAACAGCAGGGGGGCTTGACACAATCGGTGCTCTGGGACTCCGTCACAACCATGGTTGTCGTTGGTTATAAGTGGTTTCATGGATTTTCCATTTGTTCTAGTTTATTCCTTCAGCTCCAGGAAACTAGGAACACGTTGGAACTACCAATTCTCACATTAAGTGACCATAATTCGAACGTTCTATTCTAGCACTAGGTTGCTTTTAAAGGGGCAGCTATGTTGATGCAAACCAGGCTACTCTGTTTTATTTCAGTGGTGGTAGTGGCTGTGACTTGGTGAAAAAATTATGCGCTCACTTGAACTACGTTTAACTTAAATATCCCAAGTCATGATATTCTTGCCCAGTCATTGTGTCTGTGTGAGTGTGCGTGTGTGCGTGTATGTGAAGGCGGGACCTATGGGCTGTATGGGTTCCGCCTTTCATCGTGATAGCGTCCTTATGACTTTTCCTTCTCTATTGTTAACAACAGTCGACTGTGGGCTTTTTCAAATGTGTAGGCACAGAGAGGGGCGGGTACAGTATAGGGAGCGGAGCCAGCTGAGTCTCTCAGCATAAAGTGCCTCTACTTCAGCGATAAGACTTCGCGCAGCTCCACTCGAATGTGTGTGGCGAATGAGTGAGTGTGTGAGAATCTAAAGTAACTGCAAGCGCTGGAACAAAAGAACGTAGGTGGAAGGAAAGAGAGACCTGTCAGAGTCAGGAAAAGGTCCCTCGCTTGTTTTCCTGAAGGCCGGTGGCGATGGAGCGTTTATGCGGAACGAAATTCCCCTTCTGGGTGAGTATTGGGTGTTAGTTTTGGTCGCCGTTGCACCTCGTGCGTTTCAAAAGGTACTAAAAACAACGACATTGTTACACAGGGCTCTGCCTTTCCAATTTTGTTCCTGAAAATATTGAGCTGGCTTCGTTTCATGTTGTGTTTATTTTTCCGTTGCCAGCAACGTTTCATGGTCTCTCGGGTTATGGTTGTGTTATCGCAAGCCATTTATCGAGGGACAAATGCGCAAATTGGCAATGAGATCATAAGGCTATGCGGGACTAAGGATATAGGCGGAAGCTTGTTTCACATATTTGATATCCTTCTTCAATGGCAGCAAGGTTAAACATTCCACTGTAGCGTAGCCTATTTCAGGCGCGACGAAAAACAGGCTTGAGCAGCTTTTTTTTAGAAAGTTACAACCGTACCAGAGAGTAGGCTAGGCTATAGCCTAAAGCATAGCCTACAGTTTATAAAGTGTAAGATTAAGTTAGGCTACATCGTTATCACACTTGACAGCAGCACTGCAACAGTCCCGTGTGAGGGAGGAGACAATGCTGAACAGCATATCCTCCTATCACCCTAAACCGTTAATCCTCACGTGTGACTTTACCCCTGTCTGATTTGACCTTTCCAGTGTCCAGCGCATGGTTAGCCCTAACCAACTTGAAATTGTACCGGCCTGTTGACTAAAGGATTAAGACTTGGCACCTGACTTCCCTTTTTGTTTACGAGTTTACTCCAGGTGAAGACCTCAAGCTTGTGTGCTTACCGCAACTCATACTTCAAACGGCCATAATCCTCAGAACGCGGGGGGGGCCGCACCAGCCAGTTGCGAAAATCTGCTATCAATTTTGGGGGGGACAATTATATGACATTTTCTCAAGAGCAATTCCTGAGGGGCAGTAGCGGCTGCTGGTCTTTTTAAAGAGGGGAAGCTCATTTTCGGCCTACATCCTAAAAATGTTTTATTTATTTGCCTATTCACTGGCTAGTTCACCCCTGTGACACTAGCCTAGCGTACTGAATGAATGAACGAACGATCTAACAAAACAATATTAATCAAGGAGGAAATGTGTAAATTAGGTTAAACTGAAACAAGGAACGTGGTGTATCATTCTATGAAATGTATGATGAAAATTGGTTAGCAATTTCGCCAAGCAAATACCAAGAAATAGGTTGCTGCAGGTTCGGTGACTTTTTGTAGTACAAAATTACTGTCAATCAAAATTAGATGCAGTCTTTGACAGACCCTCCAATCATCACGCGGAAGCTCAGCGTCCAGGCCAGCCCACTCCTCCATTCACCCCCAGAGACGCTGAGCGTCCGAGGCCGGACATAATCTCAGCATTCATCCAATGACCGTATAGTTTCGAAGCACTGAAAAAAACTGTTAAAAGCAGCCCCATTGAAGTCCATGGAAGCTGAGCTTCAACAGGGAAATGCACTGTGACGCTACGGGAATGTATGAGAAGGAAATCAGTCAGTCGACCTGCTAATATATGTAGCTGATTCTGAAAGAACTCGTCTTCGATATGAACGTGTTCTAACACATTTAAAATGTTAACACAATAGTAAATATTTGACCATGAATTTTTGTTTAAATTTTAGGGGACGCTGAGCTTCCCTTGCAGTCTTAAAGAAATCACCACTGCTGAGGGGGACACCAAAATTACTGCTGAAACACATAGCACATTAAAAAAGCGCCATTGTGTCCATAATCAGCAAAGCGCTTTCATTGCGTATTATTAATATTATTGAAATTACATAGTTATGTTTACAGTGATTTATTGGGGGGGACAAATCATATTTTTCCCAGGATGGGGGGGGGGTCGTGTCCCCCCTGTCCCCCCTGGGATATCCGCCTATGGCACCAGCATAGGCAATATAACAACACACAAGCCCCCGTTCTTTCTCCTCACCAGACCTGCATTGTATGCACACTTTCAACTCGAGGAAACCTTAATGTTTTGAGTCCTAGACACGTTTTCTGGGGTGACGAACTGCGCTGAGTCTCGCGTAACTTCTAATGGAAAGTAGGTCATGGCCTATTGCTCTCACCATCTCTGATGTGCCCCGTCTCCTTCTTTAGTAGAGACTCCCTGTCCTGACTCCCTGTCGTAAGGGGACTGCCTCTCCTGTTAGCTGATATGCGGGCAGCAATATGCTCTTCAGGAGGATCACGTCACCATGAGTTAACAGCTGCTCTTTAGCATCCTCCCTTGGGGCAATCCTTTAGTTGGGAGGGGCCATAGATAGACAATGTCACACAGGTGTGTGTTGATGAGTGCTGATTCTGTCTAGACAGTAAGGGTAATCATAATAGCTGTATGGTAGGCATTTTGCCTTTTTGATGATATATGTTATTATGCAATATTGCTCTAAAATATATGGTTGTTTTACATAACATTGCATTATATTAGGCATGGTTCAGATAAATGCTACACAGGGTAGGCTACTAAATTATATAAATATTGAAATATGTTGATGGGTATTCATTTTACAGTCTCGTGTTACCTATTTATAGATCTGCATTAAAATAATGAATAGTTGATTGAGTAATCTTACTTAAAACCAAGATTGATTATTGATAGTTTTAGATCATTTGTCACCAGTATAATACCCTCGTCAAAGAAGACAGAGCAGGGAACTAGGAAAATGGAGGGATGGATGGAGTGATGGATAACATGATGGATGGAGTGAGGCTGATGGATGGAGTGATATGTCAAAAAAGGGAAATGAATGGAACCAGGTAGGGAAGACTTTGAAACCGAGATAGGAAATGGGTCCGGTGGTGCAAGGATACAGAAACCAACTTTGTCTTCTATCCAGTCAGTCACTTAACACTTCTCCTGTGGAAGAGAAGAGGGGGAGAGAGAGACAGATAAGACTCAGAATTACAGAGAAAACTACTCTGGGAGTGGGAGTGTGTGTGTGTGAGAGAGAGAGAGAGAGAGAGAGAGAGAGAGAGAGAGAGGGAGAGAAGGAGGAAGAGAGAAAGAGAGAGAGAGAGAGAGAGAGAGAGAAAAAAGAGAGAGAGAGAGAGGGAGAAAGAGAGAGGTGGAAGGCAAGCAAGACTGAGAAACAGGGTGTGAGAGCGGAGAAATATAATCTATGAGAGAAGAGAGTGTCATTGTGTGTGTGCAAAGAGAGTGTGTCTGCGAGAGAGTGGTAGAGATCAGAAGGTCTGTGCTGTAATAGTGGTTCTTGTGGCCTAATTTAGAAGGAGACCAAAGTGGTTTTAAACTCCTGGGATAAAAAGGATTATAATAATGTCTCCAACACTGGACACTGTGTAACTATGTAAGTATAACAACAGCTTATAGCAATTTTCACCAAACAAAAGAAAAGTAGCACTTAAAAGAATTGAACTTTTCTCTTTAACAACAGCTACATTCACAGGGAGATGGACAGGCAATTTTCCAAGAAGTGAAAGTCATCTTACATGCCTAGCATATTAAAGTCACAATTTATTTTTCCATTCCAGCTTAGTAGAAGTGCATTTGACTGCTGATCAAGAAGTCACAGGTTTAACTACTGTGTGTTCATGTGCTTTTATTTCCTCTTTCCCAAAAATCTCTCTCTCATTCAAACTGCTGAGGTTGCAACAACCAGGAAGTAAAAATTCCCTGACCCCCCCCCCCACCACCACCACCAAATGAGAGGGTTTTCAATGTACTGGGGGGTATTCCAGAAAGCAGGTCATGTGACATACCCGGGTAAGTTAACTCCCCAGCTGACACCAAGCGTTGTAGCAAAATTGGCAGTAGGTTGCTGCAACATTGTGAATCAGCTGGTGGGTTAACTTACCTGGTTATGTTGCATAACCTGCTTTCTGGAATACCCCCCTGATCTTCCAATGAAAGGAGAACTGTTACCCTGTTATGGTCACAAACAAGCACACAGTGAGGTCCACACTGCAGCGGCTGAGAAACAGGAATTAGATGCCTGTGGTTTTGACACTGCGGTATAGGTGCTCGTCATTATACTTACAGTGTGGTTGGCTTTAAAAACCTGTTGGGTCAATCCCTCTGCCCTGTGACTCGGCAGCCTCTCTCTCTATATATTTCTCTCCCTCTCTCTCTCTGTAACCCGTTTCTTTCTCAGTTACCACTCTTCATTGCACTCTCTTACCCCTGTCTCTTTCTCTCTTTTAGCCCCTTGCTCTCTCTTACCCCCCCTCTCTCAACCCCCTCTCTATAGAGGTAGATTAATGCCTTAAATCCCCAAATCCACCATGATCCGCAAATGTGAATCATGATTCGCAAAGGTGAATCATGATTCGCAAAGGTGAATCATGATTCGCAAAGGTGAATCATGATTCGCAAAGGTGAATCATGATTCATAGGGGAATCATGATTCATAGGGGAATCATGATTCGCAAAGGGGAATCATGATTCGCAAAGGGGAATCATGATTCGCAAATGTGTAGCCTATGTCCCCTCCCCCTCAGGCTGCCTCCAGTACACTGGCCTCCACAACAGACCTAGACACTCACAGTAGACACAGTAAACATAGCCGGCAGCACTTCCTCTTTTTTATGGGCTTCAGCCTACAGTAGTTCAGCATGTAGTCGACTCACTGTGCAGGCGCCGCTGTTTGATCAATCATAACCTTAAACCACCATGAAACCCCCCAAACTGACCCTGGATCCGTTTACCCTCCCCAGTCACAGCCTTACACAACCAGAGGATAAAACTGTCACTAGCCCTGCAGTTCACCGTCCCCATTAATAACCTTAAACACTAACATGAAAACCCACCTAACTGACGCTGGATCAGGGTGTGAGATAATTGGCCCATCTGAACAGAGGCAGTTAGCATGTCTATAGATGCGATTCTTCAGATCCATAGACACAGAAGGTCCTGTCTGAGTCTTGAAGCACAGTCAGATAGGGGATCTACTCTATGCAATACTTAGCTGCAGCTGGGCTGTGTTTACATCTGTTGGTGATTAAAACGTGTCTGTAATGTGTTCTGGACCAGGCTGTGCACCAGGGGCGATTCTAGGATAAGACCTTTAAGAGGTCTCAGCCCCCAATGAGAATGTGACATGGATACAGTGCCTTGCAAAAGTGTTAACCTTTAGATGTGTGAGTTCAAAATATTTCTGACGCTTCCATCAGAGTGAGTTATTTTTCCAAAACGGAAGCTAGCTAGCTTTAGTTAATATTCGCAAAATATTGAATGAATGAAAAAACTAAGAAAGTCCCTTTCACAAAACTTCAATAAATACATTTTTTTTAAAGAGCAGAAAAGAAAGTCCCTTTCTTCATGAAACCCGCATCAAATGAAACGATAATGATGTGTCAACAATAGATAAATATTGTCTTAACAATGGCTCAACTCACCCAAAAACCCAACCCAGCTTACCCTAAGAAACAATGTCACTCAACTTTTCTCTACCCTTTCTGCTTAAAACATCTCTGCAGATCATTCCTTCTACTTAGGGAGAATTAAGCTATGTCGCCACACCTTGAGGGTGGCAAATCTATCAATCATTTTTCATGTTTGACTTTCTCAAGCACCTCCTTCTCAATTGACATGACTCCAGCTAGGTGCTGGAGTCTGCTTTGCCCCATAGTACTCCTGAGCCAGGTATGAAGCCGACGCATGCACTAAAAGACCTTTCACAGCTGCAGCTGCTAACTGGTATCGTCAAGGAAACCTGAATAATAGCTTTCAGCGAAGGGAACATATCAGAGTCCCGTAGGTTGTACACTGTGAGCATGTCTTTAACAGCACCAGCCTCTCTCTTGTGCCCCGCATCAAATGAAACGATAATGATGTGTCAACAATAGATAAATATTGTTTTAACAATGGCTCAACTCACCCAAAAACTCAACCCAGCTTACCCTAAGAAACAATGTCACTCAACTTTTCTCTACCCTTTCTGCTTAAAACATCTCTGCAGATCATTCCTTCTACTTAGGGAGAATTAAGCTATGTCGCCACACCTTGAGGGTGGCAAATCTATCAATCATTTTTCATGTTTGACTTTCTCAAGCACCTCCTTCTCAATTGACATGACTCCAGCTAGGTGCTGGAGTCTGCTTTGCCCCATAGTACTCCTGAGCCAGGTATGAAGCCGACGCAAGGCACTAAAAGACCTTTCACAGCTGCAGCTGCTAACTGGTATCGTCAAGGAAACCTGAATAATAGCTTTCAGCGAAGGGAACATATCAGAGTCCCGTAGGTTGTACACTGTGAGCATGTCTTTAACAGCACCAGCCTCTGTCTTGTGCCTCAGATAGTTTTTTACAACCAACACTTCTTCTGACTTAAGGTCAATATGGTAATGTAGTGCCAGCTCTGACAAATATGGCTAAGACAAGAAGTGGTCTGAGGTTGGACTACACGCCTGAATTCCATGAAGCAATTTTTCATTCACACCAGAAAAACGCTTCTCAAGTTCAGAGATCATTCTGTCCAGACATGGAAGTAACAATTTCCCTTTGAGTTCTTCTGACTCGGAAGAACCACTGACTTCACTACCTGCCCCAGAAGTCGACCTAACAACAAATCCATCCATTCGCTTTGTCTTCTGCCTCTGTCCAGAAGATTGCTCTGGGACTGCTATCTGGTTGGCCTCACATAAGGCCTTTGTTCTGGCGTGAAGATCTGCAGCAGTGGCGTCAATGCCTTTCTCCTTAAGGGAGTCAATCACTGCATCTTTGTATGGCACTGCTTGGGCAAGATCAGTGATCTCCTTTTGTAGGTCTCTGTGTTAACATGCCGTTACAGTCAAGAGAGCCTGGAACACAATCAGCAAATACACTGAGGAGAATTGACTGAGTTTTGGTAGGGAGGCACTCAATGATGGCAGGGATTTCTCAAGCACTGCATTCACTGAACAAATCTTGCATTCCCCACGTGTGTTGGACAACCGCACGAGTTCACTTGGCTGCAATCCTAACTTCCGTTGAGTGTCCACAAACTTATGGTGGTTCACAAGCGAGACGCTAAAAAAGGAATGGATACTTTCCAGCATGGTAAAAAACTTGGTGGCCTCAGAAACTGCTCTGCATGTGTGACATAACACAAGGTTCAACTCATGTGCATAACAATGCACATATATCGCTTCAGGATGCTGCTCTCGAAAATGGGCTTGCACACCCCCAACTGCCCCACTCATGACTGCTGCCCCGTCGTAAGTATGTGCCACACATTTCAACTGATCAATTCTCTACCAGTTGATATTCAATTGCAGCAGTTATTGATGTAGCATCAAAATGTGTCATCTCTGTAAGGGCTAGGAACCTCTCCTTCACTGTACCCTCCATTGAAACATATCTCACACAGTGCCAACTGTTCTGTCTTTCCATCTCTGGCCTCATCAGCCATAATGGCATACATCTTTGATTCCCTCATCTCACTGACAATAGTTACAGTTACCTCTTGTGAACAACATTCTATCATCTCATTCTGACAGGTAGACGAGAGGTATGTGCTGTTTGATGGGGGTGTATACCTCTGCAAGAAAGGATCAAACTGCCTCAGAAGTGTCATTCACTCTATTGAAATTGCCTTTACTGTGGCTTTTAAATGGTTTCGCCATGACCTCGAAATGGTATTCCTTGCTTTCCCAACGTGCAGGTCACTGCCACGACACGTTTCAGGTACTCTCTTCTTTCGCTAACTTCAATGAAACTCGCTGTCTATCTGCTGTAGAACATTGCCTTGTTATAGACTTTCTTTGTCGCTGTTCCAGCAAACTACACTGTCCTTGTGATTTCATGTTTTTGAAACAAGCTCAGTGCCTTTCTACAATTCTTGACTCCACCATTCACAAATACCTCCTGTCTAAGATTTTTACCAAATACTCGGCAAGCGAAGCAGAAAGCAGCATTTGTCCTAGAGCAGTATTCTAGCCATTTTAAACTCTGGAACCAGTTTTGTTGGAAAGCTCTTATGCATGCCAAACTGATCCTGTGGGTACTGAGACAGATTTAACTGTTTAGGACCTGTGTCCTTATCCCCTAAATCAAAAGAAACATATTGAGACCCTGCTGCTTTGGCTTGGTGGTCAGAATGCTGCTCTCTCTCTGTCTCTACTTCATTTGACTTCACCTATCTCCCAGAGACTCTCCCTGTTCTACTCTTTCTTATTTTAATGCAAAAATAAACAAATAGCATATATAGTTTACATTTACATTTATTCATTTAGCAGATGCTTTTATCCAAAGCGACTTCCAAGAGAGAGCTTTACAAAGTGCATAGGTCACTGATCATAACAACGAGATAGCCACAAAACATTGCGAGTAGCCAAAACATGAAGCACACATTGTGAACAACCAAAATAAGTGCCAAAGGGAAGAACCATAAGAGCATGTAGTTAAACAAGTTACAATTAAACAACATGAACTGCTATAAGTGCAAGTGTACCTGTGGGAAAAAAAGCAAGCAACAATAATAAAACAATATATCACAGCGAGTACAAAAATTTAAGTCAGTTACCACTAACCACAAGAGCAACAAGTCTCTAAGCAAGAGTCATTGTGATCTTTGAGGAAAC
Organism: Osmerus eperlanus; assembly: GCF_963692335.1. Taxonomy (NCBI): domain Eukaryota; kingdom Metazoa; phylum Chordata; class Actinopteri; order Osmeriformes; family Osmeridae; genus Osmerus; species Osmerus eperlanus. Next base: position 7,152,023 of record NC_085029.1, on the reverse strand, counting down.
TAACATCGGGTCAAGCGAACCATTCCTAAGTACCGTTGTACTCCCGGAAAAAGTGCGTCTTGAGCCTTTTCTTGAAGGTGGAGAGACAGTCAGTGTCTCTGATGGAAGTGGGGAGTTGATTCCACCACTGGGGGGCCAGACAGGAGAAGAGCTTGTGTTGGGACCGGGCGGTCTTGAGCGGTGGGACCACCAGGCGGTTGTCTGAAGAAGACCGTAGGTGACGGGTGGGGGTGTAGGGCTGCAGGAGAGACTTGATGTAGACGGGTGCAGTCCCGTTCACTGCTCGGAAGGTCAATACCAGGGTCTTGAATCTGATACGGGCCATGATAGGTAGCCAGTGGAGAGAGATGAGGAGCGGGGTAACATGGGAGCGTCTGGGTAGATTGTAGACCAGGCGGGCCGCTGCGTTCTGAATCCTCTGAAGAGGGCGGGTTGCACATGCTGGGAGACCAGCGAGCAGCGAGTTGCAATAGTCCAACTTGGAGAGGACAAGTGCTTGGACTAGCAGCTGGGTGGAGTGCTCAGACAGGTATCTCCTGATCTTCCGGATGTTGTAGAGGGTGAATCTACACGACCGGGAGACCGCAGCAATGTGGGCCGTGAGGGAGAGCTCGTCGTCCATGGTAACCCCAAGGTTCCTGGCAGAGGATGAAGGGGTCACCGTCGCAGATCCCAGGGTGATTGAGAGATCGTGGGAGATGGAGGGTTTAGCCGGGATGATGAGAAGTTCTGTTTTGGCGAGGTTCAGCTGGAGGTGGTGCTCGGTCATCCAGGCGGAGATGTCTGTGAGGCAGGCCTCAATCCTAGCTGAGATCCCCGGATCTGTCGGGGGGAACGACAGGTACAGCTGCGTGTCCTCAGCGTAGCAGTGGTAGTAGAAGCCATGGGAGGTGATGATTGGTCCAAGTGAGGTGGTGTACAGAGAGAAGAGGAGGGGTCCAAGGACGGAGCCCTGTGGGACACCAGTGGAGAGCTGGCGAGGGCCTGACAGTTTGCCTCCCCAGGAAACCTGGTAGGATCTTCCCGACAGGTAGGATGAGATCCACTGGAGTGCAGTGCCAGTGATGCCCATCTCAGAAAGTCTGGCGAGCAGGATCTGGTGGTTAACCGTATCAAACGCTGCAGAAAGGTCCAGCAGAATGATGACAGATGACCTGGAAGCCGCTCTGGCAGACTGGAGGGCAGTGGTGACTGACAGGAGGGCAGTCTCTGTGGAGTGGCCAGTCTTGAAGCCCGATTGGTTGGGGTCAAGCAGGTTGTTCTGAGAGAGAAAGTTAGACAGTTGGTTAGATACAGCACGTTCAATTGTTTTTGAAAGGAAGGGTAACAGTGATACCGGTCTGTAGTTCTGGAGAACGGCAGGGTTAAGGGAGGGTTTTTTGAGTAGAGGGGTAACTCTAGCCTGTTTGAAGGCAGAGGGGAAGGTGCCAGAGGTAAGAGAGGAGTTTAGGACATGGAGAAGAAAAGTTATGATGGAGGGGGAGATGGTTTGAAAGAGAGGGGAGGGTATAGGATCAAGGGGACAGGAGGTGGGGCGATGAGAGAGAATGAGGTCAGAGATCTCTGCCTCAGACAGGGGAGAAAAAGAGTTTAGACATTTAGTCGGGTCAGTCATGGAGGGTGAGAGGGTAGGACAGGTGGGCTTAGGGAACCGACTGCTAATGTCTTCGACTTTTTTCTCAAAGAAGGAGGAGAAGTCGTCTGCTGTCAGGGTGGAGGGAGGGGGTGGGGGAGGTGGGTTAAGAAGCGTGGAGAAGGTAGAAAAAAGTTTGTGGGGGTTTGAAGCAGAGTTAATTTTGTTCAGAAAGTAGAGGGTTTTAGCACCAGTTATGTGAGAAGAGAAGGATTTGAGGAGGGAGTGATACTTATCAAGGTCCGGACCGCATAGTTAACTAGGAACGTTTTTGATTAAGATGTCCTGTTTAGAATGAAGTCCACTGACATATGTTCTAAATGTACTCCTGGGGCCTTATTCACAAAACATTGTATCTTATCTTAATGCAGTCAGGTAACAACCTTTTCTCTCCTTACTCTCACATGAACCTGGCTCTTTTCTTGAGAAAAAAGAATCGTATGTCCATCTATGGAAAAACAGTAATATCCAATGAGTGAGGGTTTGTTCCCATGCTTCAATTCACGGCCCATAAATTTAATGTAAATATTTCATAAAGCCCAAGTCTATCAGGATAAGAAACATTGTGGCTACTTTAACTAAAATAATACAGTGCATCTGTTAGCTCGTTAGCTGGCAAGTGTGCAAGCAGACTAGCTGAGAGATAGCTAACATTAGCTGAAAATCTAATCTGGCTAGCTGAATAGCGAGCCAGCGAACAACTTCAGCTAACGTTCTTTCCCCCCTATTTTGACGATCTGAAACGCAAGTATCAAAACGCAAAGCGCAAGTAACTTTGTGGGCGGGACTCCGGCTCGGTTGCTATTTTGCCGGCGGGATAAATGACTTTGCGCCTGGCGCAAATCTAAAATGGGTAGGTCCGAAGTAGCTACATTACTAATGGGTGTGGTTTGGGCGTAACGTGCAATAAACCAATCGGAGCGTCATCTCACATTCCCTTTAAGAGCAGCGCTTGTTCCATGGCGGATTGCTATTATAACGGCGGATTTGCCAGGCGCACGCCAGGAGCGGTTCACAGCCAAGGAGACCGACGTTCTAGTCAGGGCCGTAACAGATATATAAGTGACATTGTATGGGAAAGGCAGAGCAGTTTTCTCATTGCACTAAATTGCCCGCTCATGCTGCTCATTCAAATTCTTATTCTTATTTTTATATAGCCTACCCTATATATATATTTTTTAATTTTTTAGTTCTTGGAATTAGTTTAACTATTGTACTTTTTTACTTAATTTAAGACCCGTATATGTTTATTGTTTGCACCTTCCTGCCACAGTAAATTCCGTGTTTGTGTAACAGGCTACATGGCGAATAAACCGAATTCTGATTCTGATGGAGATGGCTGGGAGAACAAAACCCACCCAAATTAGCTTCGGTTAAACAGGCGTGGGGAAAATTGCCACAATTGTTACAAATCATGTTCACATACATAGAGATTTCTCATGAAAATCTTTTTATAAACATTGAAGAAATGTAACACGCCATAAATCAAAACAATGTAACGTAGCTTCGCAGAAAGAAGACCCTGGCCTCGCCAGCAGTGTGCACGGACCAAGCTTGCGCCCTTAAAATAGCATCTGAATAATGCGCCATTGACTTTAGACCACGTTTTTCCTGGTCAGTGGCGGAATTGTTTTTCGGAAACTGCAAAATAGCACCAGGGAACGTTTGTGCCGGAACACGCCTCCTTTTTCGCTGAACCACCCACGGGAGCGCAAGGTCATTTCGACGTGCGTCTGTAGAGGGAAAAGTCCGCTTTACGTCGAGTGCAAACTAGGAATGATACTTGCGTCGTTGACAAAGTAAATTGCGCTGGGTGCAAGATCGGGCCCTTTGACACTTAACACTGAGATGGAACTAGAACCAGACACTTTCTAAGTCACAGTCATGACGGAAACGTTCTCTCTCAGAACATTCAGCAATTTTAGTTGCTTACGTTTCAACTTGTGTTCTTAATCTGCGCCATGAAATTAACTAAGTTACCTCTTCTCCTTTGTTTTACTGGCATACTACCACGTTTGCAAACTCTTACGTTAGAGCACTAACATTTATTTAAGATAATAATAATTCATAATAATAATATATATCTTTTTTTTCCATTATTATTATTTTTAGGGGTGCTGAGATGAAATTTAGGGGTGCTTGAGCACCCCTAAAAAGGGTCTAAAATCGCCAATGCTGTGCACTCGTTACTGGGCCGCTGAGCTGAGGGCTGTCCCAGTTTGCAGGCGACCGGTCACTGCAGTAGTTCATGTCTTCAGGAGTCAGGAGAGCGCATGTCTAACTGAAAACAGATGGTGTTCAGCACCAATATTTCTTTTGCGGCCCCAGAGGTTTTCATAACAACGGCTTAAAGGATGGGCTTGCTTACTCCACTCTGTTTTTGTGTGTCTATCCTTCCACCTTTCTCTCTCTCTCTCTCTCTCTCTCTCTCTCTCTCTCTCTCTCTCTCTCTCTCTCTCTCTCTCTCTCTCTCTCTCTCTCTCTCTCTCTCTCTCTGACTCTCTCTCTCTGACTCTCTCTCTTTCTCTCTCTCTCTCTCTCTCTTTCTGACTCTCTCTCTTTGACTCTCTCTCTCTGACTCTCTCTCTGACTCTCTCTCTCTCTCCTCTGTCTCCCTCTCCTCTCTCTGTCTCTCTCCCAGCGTGATTCAGATTCCCTCGACTGAAAGTCCCGTTCCTTTCCTCCAGTCAGAGTAGAACGTGTGAAGTTGTAGAGATAACATCCAGGATGTGGACCACGACTGGAGGGCACCGGGTACTTCCTGTTGTCGCTCCGTGTGACATGTCAGGTGGGGTTGCACGATGCATGATGAGGAGATCTGTCTCCTCTCACAGCTTCAGTCTTCCCTCTCTTTGAATGAGTGTGCGTTCCTTTCAGCTGTGTATTACATTACGTGATTTAATGTAATTTCAGAATCCCGGCAAATTTGATTCAGGATGAGGTGGTGGGGCTGGTGGTTTGGGGGGTGGGGGGCTGCTTTCAATGTGATTGATGCACTCTGGAATTGTGTTTTTACAGGAAGTGCTTGTGTTCAGTCAATAGTTTTTTTTCACATTTAGCTGTTGACTTAATTCATTTATCAGCAGTTTGTTTGAAATCCTCGCTGGTCCTCATAGGCTGCACAACTGCATCAGCATTACAATCAGAATGGCCACATGATTTCACCCTCATAGTGTCGGCTAAAATGACTGGGAATACCACGTATTCCCAGTCAATACTCTTTATAATATTAAATACTGTCTTAATAAGACAGGATCAAAATAACTTGAGAGAACAGCCCAGATAAAACCAGGACTGAGAGCTGGGTTTTGTATAATTATTTTATACCAACCTCTTTGAAAAGTGTTGGCACGCACTCATACACAGTAAAACTTATAAAACCTACCGAGTAACAACACTGTAGTTACATAGACACATAGCTGTGACATCATTTATGTTCCAAAATACATAGCTACAAAGTGTATGCACTATGCTCTGTTGGAACGTCACTTTGGAGAAAAGAATCTGCTAAACAAATGAAATGTGAAACTGTAAATGTAGGAACCCATCACGTCACACTGTGAGACCTGGCTGTGTTCCTCTGTCACTGCTCTACTTGCCCTCCCCCTCCTAAAGCCGGCGATCTAGCTTCGACGAAAAGAGAGAGAGGGTGTGGACGATTGAGAGGGGCCGTTGTGTTGAACTCTCACACCTTAGGCACGCATCGCGTGACCACCCCGGTTCCAGGCGAACGTACAGTCAGGTGGGCTCTGGGCTGCCCCACAGTGAAAGGAAGAGGAGCACGGCTAACAAAAAACACGCTCGGTCAGGACTATTCAGGTGTCACATCCTCACACAGCTGCAGCTACCGTATGGCTTGTGGCGCTATGTTGTGTGCGTGAATGGGCTCAATCTTTTATACATGCGCTTCGTTCCCTTTTAACGGTTTGTCTCGTGTAAGTGGCAGCCCTTAGGGGTACAGAGGAGAAAGACAGAAAGAGAATAGAGAGAAGGACACAGAGGAGAATGGCGAGGATACAGAGGAGAATTCCTTTCTTTTTCTCAGTTATTTGCCCGCCTTAAAAGTGTGATCCATTGACTTGAGCGTCTCCTCGTTCGGTGTGTCTGGTCCAGTTTCGTCGTGCCGGTCTCCTTCCGCGCCGGTCGTTCTGTCTCGCTCTGCTGTCCGTTCTTACCGGCACACGGATGAGGACTGAGGAGGAAAGGTCAGCCCTGTGCCGCTCTAACATATGGGAAATGGGCATTAGAGAATCATCCATTTGATGTAACTTCATCATCCCGGATGAGTGGGCTGAGGGTACAGGAGGAGACACGCTGTCTCCTGGCCGTGGGGTCGTTAGTCACCTGCCGACGGCAGAAAAAGCTGAATCGATTCTTGTTTGCCGAGGTCACGTTGGTAAACATTTATACAACTTAAAAGGGAAGTTGTCGTGTTGTGGACTGTGTTGGAGTGGGAGGTGGAGAAACAGGCATGGAGAAATCCTTTCACAACACACCAGATGTGGTCAGGCAGAGGGCTGTGTCGACTGTCTGGCTGCGGGGTGTGTTGCACATCTCGTGTGGAGCAGGTACAGTGTGTGTTACATGACTAGCGTGTGTTTCATGTCTGGTGTGGTGAACTATTATTGTATGAAGGCCCAGATAATTTGGTAGCTTCTGGCACACACACACACACACACAAATACACACGCGCACACACATGCAAATACACACACACATGCAAATACACACACACATGCAAATACACACACACACACACACACACTCACATAATATGTACATACACACACACACACACACACACACACATACATACATGAGAGTGATGACAGAGAGAGTGAGAAGCACAGAGAGCAGGACAGCTGTGTTTATCTAGCACAGGGTCTGGGCCGCTATGCCATTACATTGTGAGCCCTTGAAAGCATGTTCACCTCCAGCTCCTACTGTGAAATCAAGGTATATAAACAAAAACATCAACATACTACTACATGTCTCTCTCTCTCTCTCTCTCTCTCTCTCTCTCTCTCTCTCTCTCTCTCTCTCTCTCTCTCTCTCTCTCTCTCTCTCTCTCTCTCTCTCTCTCTCTCTCCTTCCTCTTCTCCTGTCTCCCTTCTTCCTTCTCCCTGTCTGCCTCTCAGACTCTCTCTTTCTCTGGTTCTCCCTCTCTCAAACTCTTTCCCTCCTCTCCTTCTCTACCTTCTTTACATCTGTCAATTATTGATGCGCACAACATTAGGCCCAGTGTCAGCTTTGGCAGAGAAGGATTGGAACAGCAGGTGTTGTTGGCAGTCAGCATACAGTGTCAGAGGCTGCAGATGCATACCATAGCTCCTTTCCCCTCGATGCGCTCTTGTCATTGGACACCGGTTGTCCCAGCAACCGGGAACCGTAAAGTCATTAAGGGGACGGTGATCTTGTCCGAAGAATATTAGCTGTCGTTTGTCTTCATTATATTTTCACTGTGCTCCTTCTTCCCTGTCGATCCAGGGGGGTTTAAACCGGGTTATCAGCGATGTGGAGTACTTTGCAGACAGCCCAAATTATGACCTATTACTGTGTCTACGTGCAAATCCGCAGAAAAGAGGACATCAGTCAGTGCGAGACGATATCTGATACCGTGTGTACATTCAGAGGATCATCAGAATATTTGTCTTCTCCTTTTGCTATTGTTTCACATGAACAGAGCAGGTTGAGGGAGGGGCAGGCTGATATCCATGGAGGGTTTTGCATGTGGTTCATGTGCTGGCGTGATCATGTGAGATGTTGTGTGTTCTCCAGGGCAACTCATTTTCTATCATCTTTCAAATCTCTTTTCTCTTTCTCGCTCTCTCTGTATTTCTCTGTCTCATTACTCTCGTCATGAATGCCTCTCTCCCTCTTGCTCTTTCCATCTCATCCTTCTTCTTCTCTCTGTTCTTCTCTCTCTGTTTTCTCTCTCTGTGCTTATAGTTAAGTGGGGTGCATAAAGCATGTGCTAATGTATCAAAGAATACGTGTGCTTTCTCCTCAAGGGTCAGAGAAAAGGTTTCCCAGCTCTGGTTTTATGCAGTTTCAGAAATTGATTCTGTCTACAGGAAGCTTTCAACATCATAGCTGCCTCTGCCTGAGAAAAAGAACTCGGCTGTACATGTTGAGTTACAGTTTTTCTCGATTGGTTACACACATTTTCTGAATGCATACCTCATACTCTCAGAACTCTACACACAAATAAAAAAAACACACACACAATGGGCAAAACCCCTCACTTCTCCTGCAAAATTAAACTTAACATTCAAAACAATGTTATTTAATCTCCAAATGGTATTTTGTTTTCAAATGACAAACACAAACCATCATATGAATAGACATTTATAAGAACCATTTGAACACTGATGTGCTCAATGTAAAACACTATGATGAATGGAAAACACTTCTTCTTCATTCATCATAGTGAGTTAGGCCTTTTTTTTGTTCAGTGTTCCATTTACTACAGACAGTACATACATAAGTGTGTTGTAAAATATTTGAGAATATTGTTTTTATACTCAGAACACAGAAATACACGGTAACAAATATATTTTACATATATGTACACAGTGTACATCCCAACCAACACAAAGTTGCACATACAGTGGTCTACATACAAAACAACAGAATAATTTACTGTATAGTGTATACAGTTACATTATTATTATTTTTCTTTGTATTTGCCAGAATGTTATGGCGTTATTTTCTAGGACCATGTTCATGATTTCAGTTTCCTGTTCAGGAGACAGAAGACGTTCCCGACCACCTTGTGTTGGTAATCTTTCAGTTCTGCCAAACAAATAGTAAAATACTGTAAATACTGTGTAGGAATACAAAGTAGGAATACATTTTCCAAATACTTGAAACATACTTTATTTTCACAGTCCTACAGAACAGTCCACAGGCAATACTGTACTACTGTACTCATTGAGTACTGTATTGATATGCAGTAGGCCTCCTGCAATTTTGTAGTGAGAGTAGATTTCTTACCTATTCTCATTTCGGAAAGTCCGGATGATGGATGCTACAGTTTACCTGCTCAAATTTGGCTGTACTCTTTGCCCAGCCTCCCTCATTGTTAGACCATGGTTGACCACATGGTCAACCAAAGCGGCTCGGATCTCATCAGAGATTATGGTCCTTGGCCTTCCTCATCCTCGTCCTCCCCGTCCTCCTCCTCTTACTCTCACTCCTCTGCCTCTGCCTCTGTTTCCAACGTTGGCATCCATTGCTCAAAAACAGAAGAGGTCACCTATTGCCCTTTTATGCTAAAGCTCTGATTGCTAATTGTAAAACTGTGTGACAGGTGTTTGACCATGCGATGAGTCGGTGTGTGTATTTGAATGGCAGTGTGTTCCTTGTGAAAACAAAAGATTTTCTTCATGAAAATTGTGCCAAATGCAGAGAATTGTGTGTAGTGTTTTGAAAAGACTGTGTTTTAGAACTGCAATTTGAGTGTAAAGCAGGAATTGTGCTTGTAGTTTAGCAGAATTGGTTCATGGGGTTGGTGCATGAGTTACATGTTGTGGTCATTGTGTCTCAAGTACCAGTATTTGTGTGTAAACAATTGAGAAAAACTGTAAGAAAGAGGAAGTATTCTAGCAGAGGCTGAGTCATGCTGTGAACAGTATGCTGACAGTAGCAGGTATTGTGTATTGCATTTGTAATGCTCAGCGGGAAATATTTGCCTGCAGACCGAGAGATTCCAGGTTCAAATCCTCCTCGTACATTCCGCTTTGGATGAGCGCTCCAGCTAAATGAATACTTTGTATTCTTTTTTTCCGTTTATTATTCATTATATTGGAGTATGCCTCTTGTGTGTCTTATCTGTTCAGGAGCTATGCTCAGTGTTGCAGTGTCTCTGCATCGGGAACTGAGCTGTACAAAGGCAGCATGGAGCACACGAGTTGATACTATTAGAAGAAGTGTGAACACACAAACACACACACACACACACACACTCATAGCCTACGTACACACACATCAACACCTTCATACATACACACGCGCGCGTATGCCGTTATCAGGGCATGACATTCCATCCATGAAATGTGACCTGATGTCACCGCGGACAGGGAGAGCGGCTCATTAGACTGGAGAGGAACACACCACAACCTTGACCTCTCCTGTTCTCCACCTCTCCTCCACTCCTCTACCTCCTCTCCCTCTCCTCATCCTCTCTTCCCCCTCTCCTCCACTCCTCATACTCTGCTCCGCGTCTCCTCTTCCCCTCCCATCCATCTCGCCTCCTCCACGTCATTTGGCACAGCCGGGATTCGAACCAACAACCTTCTGATTAATAGCCCGACTCCCTAACCACTCAGCCATCTGACCCCCAAAAAGGGGCCTAGCTAGTTAAAGGGGCCTAGCACAACATGCAGCACACACTAAAGCTCGCAGTAAGCGCTGCAAGCCTTTCCAGAGAATGAAAGAGCCTAGTGTTGAGGGACACGCTTGTTTTCAGTGCTCAAGAGGTCACGAAAGGTCCTCCGTCATCAGAATCTAAGATCAGCTGCTGGTTTCCTCTTCGGTGGGAGACGTGTAGAGTGTCGGCGGTGAAACTGGCGGCATGGCGGTGCTTGGGCCCCCTCCTCCTCCTCCTCCTCCTTCATCCCACCCTAACGCCTGTCCTCCATCTTGTCTGGTCACCCAGGAAGCCAACCGGACGCTCCACACGGACAGCCCGGACCTGCCGGTGTGTTTCCAGCTGTCCGTCCTGTCATGGCTGCCCTGCCTGTACCTCTGGGCCGTCAGCCCTCTCTACCTCCTCTACCTCAAGAAGAACAACAAAGGCTACATCATGATGTCCATCCTGAACCGGGTCAAAACGGTGAGGAGAAGGAGCTCAGGCGGCCGTGCGACACGGTCGCCGGTTCGTCAACGGTCCCTGTCTCGGAGGTTGGGTTAGGGTCTTCGCCTGGGCGACTGGTGGGCTGTTTCGACTTTTTGTAAATGTGTCTTTGTATTTAGTGTGTCTCTCTCTTTCTTTATCGTCCTCTATTTCTGTCTCTCTCTCTCTCTCTCTCTCTCTCTTGATTTTCTCGATATCTCTCTTTCCCTCTCTTTCTCTCCTCTGCCTCTCACTCGCCCTCCCCCTCCCCCCCCTCCCAACATCTCTCTCCCTACCTCCCCCTCCCCCCTTTCTCCTTGCTCTCCTTCTCTCCTTGCTCTCCTTCTCTCCCCCCCCTCTCCTCTTCTCCCTCACCGCCACCCTCTCTCTCTGTCTCTCTCCCCTCTCTCTTCCCTCTCACCTCCAGGCTCTGGGTGTGGTCCTGTGGATCGTGTGCTGGACTGACCTCTTCTACACGTTCCACGAGCTGCAGAGTGGCTTCTCCCAGCCGCCCATCTACTTCGTCACTCCGCTGGTGGTCGGCATGACAATGGTAGGTTCTCGGACAAGCGGACGCGCCGGTGTAAACCCACCGACCTTGGATCACTCACGCCCCTCCCTGACAAAGGGCCCGTTCTATAGATCCGGCTAGCGTACTTTGCGAAGGTTGTAGCCGCTGTATTGGGGTTTTGTCTTGATTCAGTGGCGGGTCTGGTTTCTGTAGCATTTCTGGATTGTTTTTTTGGGTGGGGCTGTTTTGGTCCGTTGCAGTGTGTGTGACCACAGTAGCCCACATACACAGTAACCCACATCCGCTAATACAGGGCAGGGTGAACTCGCCTGGAATGGGATTTATTGGGAGCGCGTGTACATTTACATTTAGTCATTTAGCAGACGCTCTTATCCAGAGCGACTTACAGTATGTGTGTGTGCCATGTGAGAGGGGGCGTCTGAGGACAGCACCGCTACCTTAAATGGCCTCTGTGTTGCTGTGCTTATTTAACTGTGTACCACTCTCTCTCCCTCTCTCTCTCTTTCATCTCTCTCTCTCCGCTCTCTTTCTCCATCTCTCTCTCTTTCATCTCTCTCTCTCTCTCTCTCTCTCTCTCTCTCTCTCTCTCTCTCTCTCTCTCTCTCTCTCTCTCTCTCTGTCTCTCTCTCACACACACACACACACCACCCTCTCTCTTTAATCTTTCCCTCTCTCCAATCTCCTTCTCCTTCCCCTCTTTTCTCTCCTCTCCTCTCCTCTCCCCCCCCCCTCTTCTCTCTATCTGTCCATCGTTGTCCTCATCCCTGTGTGTCTCTCAGCTGCTGGCGACCTTCCTGGTCCAGTTGGAGAGGCTGCGAGGCGTGCAGTCCTCCGGGGTTCTCTTCATCTTCTGGTTCGTGTCCACTCTGTGTGCCATCGTGCCTTTCCGCTCCAAGATCATCCAGGGCCTCCAACCAGGTACGGTGGTTCAGACACCATCCCACACACGCAAGGCACACGAGTCTCGACTCTCTCTCCTCACACACTCTCTCTGTCTCTCTCTCTCTCTCTCTCTCTCTCTCTCTCTCTCTCTCTCTCTCTCTCTCTCTCTCTCTCTCTCTCTCTCTCTCTCTCTCTCTCTCTCTCACACACAATGCACACTCTCTCAACTCTCTTTCACTCTCTCGCTGTCTGTCTCTCTCTCATGCACAAACACACTCTCTTAACTCTCTCGTATACACTCACACACACACACACACACACAAACTCTCTCTCAAACACACAGGACACTCAACTCTTTCACGCCATACTCTCTCTCTACCTCTCTCACACACACACACACACACACACACATACATTCATAGTTCATATTCTAAAACCTCTTTTCATCCACGTCTCCCTCTTCTTATCTACCTCTCCTCCTCTCCTCAACTGACCTCCCTCAACCTCTGAGGGTGAATGTATCACTCCTTCTCTCCTCACTTCCTCCCTCCCTCCCTCTCTAACACCCTTGTTAAAGAGCTTATGCTAGTTGGATACTTTGTGGTGTTGGGGTCAACTGAGGTTGATAATGAGGAGGTGAGGGGAGAGGAGAGGGAGTCCAGGAGAGGGCAAGAATGCAGAAATGTGAGGATTGTGTGTGGATGGGGGTGGGAGGGGGGGTGGGAGGGGGGGGGGGGGCGTGATAGGATAGGAGAGGATAGGTTAGGACAGACAGGCAGACCGATAGATTGTGTGTGGATGGTGTGGATCCTTGTACCTCAAGGATCCATAAGATCTATACACATCCGTGTCTTAGCTTGTATAAAGGGCTTTACACATAAATCGTTTGATTTGATTTGGATTATCCCCGATGCTCTTTGCGAAAACATTTTGATTTAACCACCGGGAGCAGGAATCAGCTTTCAAATCGGCGCTGTAAACACATAGGTTGGCCTCAATATTTTCAGGCCAAGTGGTAGGCTTAACCGCATTAACTGTCCTGCCATGAAGGGTCAGGTGAGGATAGGCTGGCTAGCTGCATAGACGGCTGGCTCCTTTCAGAGACAGACCCTCGCTCTGTGTCTGTGTGTGTACAGTGTGTGTACAGTATATATGTGTGTGTGTACAGTTTGTGGGTACGCGTTCAGTATGTCTCTGTGAGTGTGCATGTGCACAGTAAGTGGGTGTGCGTATAGTATGTGTGTGTGTGTGTGCATGTGTGTGTATACAGTAAGTGGGTGTGTGTGTGTGTATAATGAGTGTGTGTACCGTGTATGCGGGTGTGTCCAGTATGTCTGTGTGTGGGAGCACAGTGTGTGTGTGTGCGTGTGTGCAGTCTGCGGGTGGGTGTGTGTACTGTACGTCTGTGTGTGGGAGCACAGTGTGTGTGTGCGTGTGTGCTGTGTGCGGGTGGGTGTGTGTACTGTACGTCTGGGTGTGTTCCTGACGTCCGCGTGTTGCAGACGGAGGGACCGGACCATCTCCGACTCGCCACCTTCTACGTGTATTTCATCCTGCTGGTGCTGCAGCTGGTGCTCTGCTGCTTCAACGAGAAGCCTCCCCTCTTCTCCAACGTCGACACCGATCCTGTGAGGAAACCAAATGCGCCTGTGTGTGTGGATGTGTGTGTGTGTAAGTGTGTGTGTCGATGTGAGTTTGTGTGCGTTTGTGTCAGTGGGTGTGTAGGTTGTGGTGCGTTCGCGTGTGTGCGCGCGCGCGTGTTCTTCTGCGTCGGTGTGCCTTCGGCAAGTGGGGGGGGGGGAGGGAGAAGAAAGGGGGAGCGTGCGAGAGAGAGAGAGAGAGTGTTGACGTGTGCTCGGGTGCCCAGCACAGCTTACTCCCAAGTGTGTTTAGAGGGAGCACACACACACACACACACAGGCAGGGAGTCGTCTGGCTCTGTCCTCATCTGACTCGCCTGGCCTATTTATTTCCATTTCTGCGTATTCCTTCCCAGAATCCCTGTCCTGAGTCCACCGCCGGCTTCCTGTCCACCATGACCTTCTGGTGGTTCACCAGGTACCAGAACATCGTCTGCAACACAGCCCTGCCCCCCCCCCCCCCCCCCCCCTGCTGAACCCACGTAGGACTGAGATGTATTTACTGTAGTCCAAAAGATGCATAATAATACAAAGGAAAAACAGGCTAGACCACTAGGAGACAAAAAGGAACAGGACCAATCATTTTTCTTTTACAGATGTTACAAATGGTACCGTAAATATCTTTGAAATTTACATTAGAAACTGTTGGGTTGTCAGCAGTCCCCAGTCATGGAAACATACAGATTGACCATTTTGTAATCTACTGTTATTACTGAGAAGATTACAGGCAGCACTGCAGTGTTTTGTTTGCAGTTTGTTATTGTATCTATGTGTTACGCTTTAGATACAAATGATCTTTTTTCTCTCTCCCCGCCTCTCATCTCTTTCTCTCCCACCTCTCTCTCTCTCTCTCCCACCTCTCTCTCTCTCTCTCTCTTCCACTTCTCATCTCTCCATCACCTCTTTCTCTTTCCACGGCATCTCAATTTTCCTCCTACTCTCTCTTGCCTACCCCTATCATTTCTCTCGCACACACCTATTGTTCTCTCTCTTATTTGGTCTCCCTCCCTCGCCCCTCTCTCGTCCCCCACCCCCACCTCCCATCTTAGAATGGCAATCAAAGGCTACAAGAACCCTCTGGAGGCTAAGGACTTGTGGTCGCTGAACAAGAGGGACAGCTCCGAGGTGGTCGTCCCTCGCCTGCTGAACGAGTGGGAGAAAGAGCAGGCCCAGGCTCAGACCTCCAGGTAGGAGGGAGGGAGGGGGGAGAGGAGAGGGAGGGGAGAGGGAGAGAAATCTCATATTGGATCAAACTTTGCAGGTCTTGCAGGCTACAGTGTAGAGCAAATTAAATCACATTTTCTTTTTACTGCCCTTTTTACAAGCAATGTTACAGAGGGCTTCACAGATTAGCACAACCAATAAACCCCCCATTCCAGAGATGTTTGGTGATACAGACCAGCAAGTCAGGTCTGGTGGAATACAGAACCAGGGTCCGGTTGCATAAAACACCTTAAATTAAGATTTTCCTTAAAGTCAGAGTTAAGGTTTCCTTAAAATATAATTGGTTGCACAAAACACCTTTAAGTCTTCTGCTTAAGGTTTCCTTAAACGTTCCCTAAAGTATTTAAGGTTTTCTCCTTGAGTCTTATAATGTTGGTCTTATACTTAAGGAATCCCTTAAAGTTCTTAAAAGCGTTGCAAGAAAGACCTTAGCAACCAAAGTAAGGAAGACAACTTAAGGTACCTCTGACATAATCTTTACCGCATTGCCGAGTTTATTGAGATAAATGAACCTATATTCCAAGAAGATTGTTCCGCGTCCACGAGAACCCGATGGATACGTGTAATGATGAGCAATTGATTTTAAATGATAGATTTGACCGGCAGACAATTCATGAATTGTCCGACCGTCTAGAGTTGGATAACTTTACTTTCCGCTGCTGTGCTCTTCCAGCCGTGTTGCAGTTATTAATTGCTCTACGGTTCTATGCTACTGTATCTTTTCAATCTGTAATAGCAGAGGTTTCTAACGGTCTTACTCGTCTGCTGAACCCCGTGGTTAAGTTCCTGGCAAAACAAGAGGAGGATGAGATAGCGGCGCACTTATTTAATTTTGCCGGCTTCCCGAGAGTAGGCCTATGCGGCGTGATAGACGGGACCCACATAAGGATCCCAGCGCCCGTTCAATATGAGGATCAGTTTGTCAACGGAAAACAAAATCAACATTCAATCAATGTCCAGTTAGTTTGTATGTAAATGAGATAACCAACGTTGTTGCACAATAGGGGTGTGCGACTGCACAATTTAGTATCGATCCGATACCAAGTAAATACAGGGCCAGTATTGCCAATACCGATACTTTTTTCTTAGAAAAGCAGCTTATCTGACGTTACTTCACGTGCACGCCGGCAACAGGTCACAGCATAGCGGGGGAGGTGGGGGAGGGGCAAACTGAGCTTGAGCGAAGTGAGAAGAGTGGTGTTTGCACAACCACTATTATGTAAAGGGAGTTGTGCGCCGAATGAAGAGAAAAGGAATTTAAACGTAAGTATCGATCTCATCACGCGAGTATCGATCGATACTGATACCAACTTTGGTATAGATACTATCGATACTTTAGATCGACCCACCCACCCCTATTGCACAGTGGCCTGGCAGTAGCCATGACGCTCGGATACTTGAAGAAAGCAACGTAGCGAGGGAGTTTGAGGAGGGCACCCCGCTTGGAGACAGTGGGCATCCATGTCGTTCATGGCTCATGACACCCTTCAGGAATCCTGCCAACAGATCTCAAGTGGCCACACCATCTATCAGCTGCATTCTTGACCTTAAATTGGGCCTATAGCTGAATTTACTCGATGTTATTGCTAATAATTGATTAGCTCTCCATCTCCCACACAACATGAGAACTACAACTTGGCCTGTGGAAGACACAGGCCATTGAGCGGGTCCAGTGGAAACGCCGCTCCCACTGCCTGCATGCTGAGCTCTGTGTAGGTGCAGGCAAAGCATGCCAGATCATTTTAGCACGTGTGGTGCTGTTCGACCTATCCAAAAACGTCATTGCACATGAGGAGGATGAGCAGCATGAAGCCATTGAAGAGTTTGAAGAGGATGCAGAAGTTGAAAACAATGGCTACACTATGCGTGAGGCCATTGTGAACAATTTCTTCCGTGAAATGTGACATGCTACAAAAAAAGAATGATTCCATGTTCTTCATTTTTTTTTATTTTTTTATTTTTTTATTTTTATTAACTGCCTATCACAGTCAACAGTCACAGAAACAAGTAACACTAAACAGGAAACTGGAATCAAATGTAAGCATGGAATCGATTCGAATCGAATCGTGAGGTACCAAAAGATTCCCACCCCTAGTGTTTTGTGCAACCGGCCCCAGGGTCTGACCCTTCCACACACTGCACCTCCCAGCACCCGCACTGCCGAACTACTGGAATCTCCTGTCTAAACACCCTCGACACCAGAGACATGGAGTTCCTGCTGAACTTCCACCTCTCGCCACGGTTACCATGGTGTCTGCGTTGTTATCGTTCCCACCATCCAACGCTCTCGCAATCTCTGTGTTTCATTTGGAGGCCCCTTCCATCTCTTTCTACATTTCCTTCTGTTCCCTACCCTTTTCTATCTCCACTTTTTGTGTCAAGTATTGTTCTTTCCAACCCCCCCCTCCGTCTCCCATTCCCCCCCCCCCCTCCATTACCCCCTCCCTCCCCTGTCCCCCTCCTCCCCATTCTCCACCCCGTACTCTCTCCGCCCTGCTACCCCTCCCCCTATTCTCTCCCCCCCTATCCAGCCTGCTCCGCCAGGTGTGTCCAGCCCTGCGTGTCTTGTCTCATGCTGGGTAACTGATATCAGGTGCTAACTGGCTTAAGCCTCCTTTCACTGGTGCGCTCAGGAGAAACCTGTTTCATCGGGAGCGAGGAATTCTGTTCAAGTTGTCAGACTTCACTGAAAAACTGTTTTGTGTGAGCCTCTGCTGGAATCCAACCCTTCCACTTCCACACAAGCACACCACCTCTCTCTCTCTCTCTCTCTCTCTCTCTCTCTCTCTCTCTCTCTCTCTCTCTCTCTCTCTCTCTCTCACACGCACACAGATGTGTGATTTTGACACTATGTACAGTATTCACACCGAGTTTCACTCAGTAAGTGAGAAAGGAAAAAAAGAGACAGATAATGGGAGAAAGGGAGACAGCGCCGTTAAGGCCAGTTGTAGAGAATGTCTAGTGAAAGGCTCTAACTGTTGAAGCACTGTAGGTAAAAAACACTGAATAACCATTGTGTTAACTGTGTCCTGGAATGTGTTGGTTGGAAGCCCGATGTGTCTTAGAGGTCATGATTGGATAAAGCACTGTGTGACATTGCTTGTATTGGCTATACAAACATATATATATCGTATTTCTTTGATTAAACGCCACAGCGTTTATTACACAATGTTCATTTTTGGTGTGGCGTTTATTCGAGGGCGGCGTTTAACTAGTAATAGAGATTTAGTGAATTGTAGCTGCAGTGCGGCCATAGACAAACAAAGGATAGACAAGGAGGTCGAACACAAAGCCTAGTGTAAAATTGAAGCCGTGCAACTCCCTTTCTCATTGGCTATCAATAAGGTGTGCGTGGGTAGTACTTAAACTGTCTCAAATACAAGTGTTCTACCCTGTGGAGAAATCTGAAGCAGCATGCCGAAACGTCCTTCCACTTTAGCTTTCAAACAGAAAGCTGTGCAGAAAGCACTCACCAGCAGCAACAGATCTGTAGCACGCAAACTCTGGGTTGATGAAATGCGAATTCGCGAGTGGCGAAATACATTTTGTATTGTACACTTGTGATTTACTTGTGTAATAAATACTGTGTTTTAATTTAACCAATTAAACAACCGTTTTCAGATTTTTTTGGTGCAGTGCGGTCGTTTAATCGACGGCTGCGTTTATTACACAATGTTCATTTTTGGTGCAGCGTATATACTATATATATGAAATGTAATTGATGAAATGGGATTGATGAAATGGGATTGATGAAATGGGATGGATCCAATGTGATTGGACAAATGTGACTGATCAAATGGGAGTGATGAGATGTGATTGGTGAGCTGGTGCTGTCCCCCAGCCCTGAGGAGACGGTGACGCTGCTGTCGGAGGAGAAGAAGAAGACACCCAGGAAGCCGGCGTTCCTTCGCTCGCTGCTCAGGACCTTCGGACCCTACTTTCTGATTGGCTCTGCCTACAAGCTGCTGCAGGACATCATCACCTTCGTCAACCCTCAGCTCCTCAGGTAGGGGGCGGGGCTTCGCCTGTTCTGGTCACGCCTATGTCGGACCTGCAAAATCCTTTGGGACCTTTCATCTCTCCTTGTTTATTGACTTTTGAACATTTGATAGATTCAGCCGAGGCGTTTTTATATATACATACTGTATATGTATTTTTGGGGCGTTTGTCATACCTTATTGGACAGTGTTAAGTGACGTGTGACAAGAAAGGCAGGTAGAGAGAGACAGAGAGAGAGAGAGACAGAGAGAGAAGTCATGCAGCAAAGGGCCAAGGAACCCAGGCCGCTGCTCACTCATCAGGTGAGCTACCGGGGCGATCCCCAGCAGAGTTTTGTATCCATAGCGACGGATGAGTAGTGCATGCAGACGGTACAGCAGAAGATCAGGGATCAGAAGCGCGTTGTTCTGAGCGCATGACAGCGGTCAGGGTCAAGGAACAGCCACGATGCCATAGAAACAGCTTTCTAGAACAGTAACATCCATGTTAATCCTTCTAGAACCAGCGTTAATTACTGTACAAGGCCAGTAGAGGAGAGTACAGCACAGAATCATGAGACAGAACCTAGACACAGCCTACCTAGAACTAACCGGCCGCTTAAACAACAGGACTGGAGTTCTAGAATTCGGGTCGATCGAATGTGAAGATGCGAAGGTCTAAGCAGTACAAAGAGAAAGCAAACATTTGACTGTATGGAAATAATAGGTCGGACGTAAACATGGGTTCACTAGCCGTGTAATGTTCGGTGTGAAGTGTACTGTCCCTGGTGTGTTTGCATGTGCCACTGTGTTCATTCATCACTTTGTGGTCTGTTTTGTTTGTGATTCAAATGTGTTTCCTCCTCCGAATGTGTCCTATCTCTCTCTCTCTCTCTCGCTCCCTCTCTCTCTTTTTCTCTCTCGCCCTTTCTCTCCCTGTCTCTCTTTCTGTCCTCCTCCACCTCTTCCCCCCCCCCCCCCTCTCTCGTCTCTCGCTCCCCCTTCTCTCCCTCCTTCAGGATGTTGATCTCGTTCACCAAGGAGGAGAACGTTCCGTACTGGTGGGGCTACGCTCTGGCGTTCCTCATGTTCTTCGTGGCGTTCCTGCAGACTCTCATCCTGCACCAGCACTTCCAGTACTGCTTTGTCACCGGCATGAGGCTCCGCACAGCCATCATAGGGGCCATCTACAGGAAGGTACACACACGCACGGGCAAGCACACACACACACACGCACAGTACAAACACACACAGATACACACACCGACAGATACATACATAGAAACACAAACTACAAACACACGTGGCTTTTTAGCCAATTAAGACTAAGACCCAAACACCTACACAAAAAGACACACACACACACGTTTGACCCTTCCCAGGAGTCTGTTACCCCAGTGTTCCCCTCCCCGCCCAGTCTCTGGTGATCACCAACGCTGCCAAGCGCTCCTCTACCGTGGGGGAGATCGTCAACCTGATGTCTGTGGACGCCCAGAGATTCATGGACCTCACCACCTTCCTCAACATGCTGTGGTCCGCCCCCCTGCAGATCGTCCTGGCGCTCTACTTCCTGTGGCAGGTGGGTGGCCACAACCCCCCCCCCCCCACCCCTCCCAACTTGGGAGTGGGGGGGGGGGGGGGTTACATGTACTCTCTGATTGGTGACCCATCCATATTCCTCCTGCTGTGATAAGCTGTATGTGTGGCGCCCTCTGTGGAGACAGACATTACCGGTTGATAACTCTCTGTGTTGATTGAGCATGTCTCCTGGGGTTGAATATCCTACTCTGGTTTGTATGGATTTTTGGCAGTGATGGATCAGTGGGATGTATTGAAGAGCCAGGTCTGGTGAGGTTAATCTGTTTGTGTGTGTATGTGTGTGTTTTATGTGTGTGTTACAGAACCTCGGTCCGTCCGTGCTAGCCGGTGTGGCTGTGATGGTGCTCCTTATCCCGTTAAATGCTGCCATCGCTGTGAAAACCAGAGCCTTTCAGGTACCGGTAGAACACCAGGACACACACATACACACACACATACACACACCGAACACACACACACACAACCACGCGCACACACACATCCCCAAACACATGCACACCAAATACCTAACACACACACACACAGCTGTTTATATGTACAGAGTGTACACAAGTCACGGTGAGTTGTACACAAATCATGTTGAGCTGCTACGCACCCGTGAGAGAATCCCGACCGCAGCCTCCGCTTGAAGTCGGACACCTGGAGATGAAACACCGACTCTGTCTGCTTCTCAGCTGGTTCAGCTTCTCCACCAGTTTCCTCCCCCCAGAAGATCCAAATCGAGACACTCCTTCCGTATTAAAAGACATTATTTGATATTGCATTATTCAGGGACATGTTTTTCTTCAAAGAAGTTGCACCGCTAGCGTATGAAGATAAAACACAAATACCGTTTTCCTTTTGAGCTTGTGTTGTTTTGCAAACTTATCTGTGCTGCTCTCTGTGGTTTTCTTTGAAGTGCACGGTTCCTTCTCCTTTGGAACTTTTCAAAGCATCTTTAAATGCAGGATATTTTTTACTTTGAAATATGAATAACACATACATATTTAGTCCTAGTCAACGGATAATCCTTTTTTTTTTATAATTCTCATTCGAAGCATGTCATTAAATAATCTTCTCTGTTGTGTTATTTTGCATTTGTTCTCCCTACCTTTCTCTCCTCTCCATCTCTCTCTCTCCCTCCCTCCCCCTCCCCCAGGTGGAGCAGATGCGGTACAAGGACTCTCGTATTAAGCTGATGAACGAGATCCTGAACGGGATCAAGGTGTTGAAGTTGTACGCCTGGGAGAACTCCTTCATGGACCAGGTCTTGGCCATCCGCCAGAAGGAGCTCATGGTTCTGAAGAAGACAGCCTACCTCGGCTCCCTGTCTACCATGGCCTGGACCAGCGCCCCCTTCCTGGTACGAACCGACACAACACACCCTCCTCACTTGACAGCCTCTTTGTTGCTGGGAAGAGACATAGGAAGACAGTTTAAACCAACTCCGTTTCCAGGAAGTGACACGGGAAGACATTTTAGACCAACTCTGTTGCTAGGAAGTGAAACAGGAAGGCAGTTTATACCATGTTTGTGGACAGCCACTGAACAGTTTGAAAATCAGAGTTTTTTGTGTGTATGAGCGAAAATGTCAGCCAGAACTACAAAAACTGACAGAACAGGAGGACATAAAGGACATGATATCGGTAATTTAAAAAGAGAGCTCCATATAAAGTTGCTATTCATCCAAATATGAGAGATATTGCCATGACTCAACATGAACACAAACGCCAGGAGGCTGTTGAATAGAGAGAGTGAGTCATTTTTAAGTGCAGGTAGGAGAGACAGCGTGAGCAATGCACGAGTTTCTCCCAAATCTGCTCCAATGCTGGTTCCCTGATGGCCCCTGTTCAGGTTGCCTTGACGACGTTTGCGGTGTACGTGACGGTCGATGAGAACAACATCCTGGACGCAGAGAAGGCCTTCGTGTCCCTGTCTCTCTTCAACATCCTCCGCTTTCCCCTCAACATGCTGCCTCAGGTCATCAGCAGCCTCGTACAGGTGTGCCCTCGACTCTCCTCCTGCTCCTTCTCTCATTGCCCCTTTCCCTCCTCTCCTCCTCCTCCCTCTCTCATTGCCCCTTTCCCTCCTCTCCTCCTCCTCCCTCTCTCATTGCCCCTTTCCCTCCTCTCCTCCTCCCTCTCTCTCATTGCCCCTTTCCCTCCTCTCCTCCTCCTCCCTCTCTCATTGCCCCTTTCCCTCCTCTCCTCCTCCTCCCTCTCTCATTGCCCCTTTCCCTCCTCTCCTCCTCCTCCCTCTCTCATTGCCCCTTTCCCTCCTCTCCTCCTCCCTCTCTCTCATTGCCCCTTTCCCTCCTCTCCTCCTCCTCCCTCTCTCATTGCCCCTTTCCCTCCTCTCCTCCTCCTCCTCCTCCCTCTCTCATTGCCCCTTTCCCTCCTCTCCTCCTCCTCCCTCTCTCATTGCCCCTTTCCCTCCTCTCCTCCTCCCTCTCTCATTGCCCCTTTCCCTCCTCTCCTCCTCCTCCCTCTCTCATTGCCCCTTTCCCTCCTCTCCTCCTCCCTCTCTCTCATTGCCCCTTTCCCTCCTCTCCTCCTCCTCCCTCTCTCATTGCCCCTTTCCCTCCTCTCCTCCTCCTCCTCCTCCCTCTCTCATTGCCCCTTTCCCTCCTCTCCTCCTCCTCCCTCTCTCATTGCCCCTTTCCCTCCTCTCCTCCTCCTCCCTCTCTCATTGCCCCTTTCCCTCCTCTCCTCCTCCTCCCTCTCTCATTGCCCCTTTCCCTCCTCTCCTCCTCCTCCCTCTCTCATTGCCCCTTTCCCTCCTCTCCTCCTCCTCCCTCTCTCATTGCCCCTTTCCCTCCTCTCCTCCTCCCTCTCTCTCATTGCCCCTTTCCCTCCTCTCCTCCTCCTCCCTCTCTCATTGCCCCTTTCCCTCCTCTCCTCCTCCTCCTCCTCCCTCTCTCATTGCCCCTTTCCCTCCTCTCCTCCTCCTCCCTCTCTCATTGCCCCTTTCCCTCCTCTCCTCCTCCCTCTCTCATTGCCCCTTTCCCTCCTCTCCTCCTCCTCCCTCTCTCATTGCCCCTTTCCCTCCTCTCCTCCTCCCTCTCTCTCATTGCCCCTTTCCCTCCTCTCCTCCTCCTCCCTCTCTCATTGCCCCTTTCCCTCCTCTCCTCCTCCTCCTCCTCCCTCTCTCATTGCCCCTTTCCCTCCTCTCCTCCTCCTCCCTCTCTCATTGCCCCTTTCCCTCCTCTCCTCCTCCTCCCTCTCTCATTGCCCCTTTCCCTCCTCTCCTCCTCCTCCCTCTCTCATTGCCCCTTTCCCTCCTCTCCTCCTCCCTCTCTCACTCATTCTCTGTCGTCATGATGAGAACATGTATCTATTGTATAAACAGGACCCTGCAGACCAAATGCTCTGGTAAAAATAACATTTACATTACTTTGTGTGTGTGTATGTGTGTGCGTGCGTGCGTGTGTGGCGGGGGCTCCAGGCGAGTGTGTCTCTGAAGCGTATCCAGAATTTCCTGAGTCACGATGAGCTGGACCCAGAGTCTGTGGACAGAGCCAACATTGCCTCAGGTAAAACCATGTGTGTCCCCCACCACACACACACACACACACACACACACACGCACACACTCCCTGCCGCGTCTCGCCAGGCAGGTTCCCACTTGTCGACTAGAGGAGAGAATAGTCACGGGTTCACAGAGTGGTAGAGTGCTGTTCTGTCTAGTCATGCTAATACTGGCTGTTTTCATGCCGGCACTTTGGAAAGTGTTTCTTTGTGTTTCTAAGCCTGGGCTCAGTCAGTCAGTTATTTTTGTGCTCTGGGCTGCGCTGTAGCCCATTGCGATGTTTGTTTTGTCATGATTGAATCCATTAGGCTGTGAGTCAGCATTTCACGAAGTGTCGTTTTTTTTCACCAAGTCACAAAATGACAAAGTGTCAGTCGTTGACCTGCAAAGCATTCCCCAAACTCGTTTTGAAAAGAAAATGATGTGTCATTCTTATCCGTCACATCCGGGTTGCTCTGCAGGAGGTAGTGATGTTCCGGTGTGTTCTCTTCCAGACTGTGCTGTCACCGTGGTCAACGGCAAGTTCACCTGGACCAAAGAGGACCCCCCTGTCCTGCACAGGTACGCCCTCCAGTTAGACCAGCAGCAGAGTCTGTCTGTGTGCCACTGATGGCACTGATGAATGAGTGAATGAACGGTGTCTCCCCAGTATCAACTTTATGAACGAGTGAAGGATGTCTCCAGTATCCACCTTATGAATGAGTGAATAAAGTCCTCAGTATCAACCGTATGACTGGGTGAATGCTCATGTGTGTCTGTAGTATCAACCGTATGAATTAGTGAATCATGTCTCCAGTATCAACGGTATGAATGAATGAATAAAGTCCTCAGTATCAGCCTCATGGATGAGTGAATGCTTATGTGTGTCTCTAGTATCAACCTTATGAATGAGTGAATGTGTATGTGTCTCCAGCATCAGCCTGATGGTGCCGCAGGGCTCCCTGCTGGCTGTGGTGGGTCATGTAGGCTGTGGGAAGTCCTCGCTGATCTCGGCCCTGCTGGGAGAGATGGAGAAGCTGGATGGGGAGATCTCTATACGGGTATGTTTTCCTGGAAATTGACTCGTTTGCATTTATATATATATATATTTTTTTTTTTTACTGTGTAAAGGTTAACGTTTTCATCTGTTGGGTAGCTTGAGGCAGAATGGTCGAGCATCGTTCTCCTGTACTGAGTCCCTGTCTTTCTGTCCTTTCTCCTTTTCCTGTTTGCCTTTCTTCTCCTCTCTCGACCTCTTCTACTCTCCTCCTTCTCTAACTCCTCCACCCGTTCTCCTCCTCTGCTCACTTCTCCTTCTTCCACTCCCCCTCCCGTCCTCCCTCCATCCTCTCTTCTTCCTCCTCTCCTATCCCCTCCCCCTCCCTCAATCCTTTCTTCCTCCTCCTCTCCCATCCTCTCCTCTCCCATCCTCCTCCTCTACCCTCCTCCTCGTCCCCCCATCCTCCCTTCTTTCTCCTCTCCCCCTCCCCCTCCCTCCTCCCCCCCTTCCTCCTCCTCTCCTCCAGGGCTCTCTGGCTTACGTACCCCAGCAGGCCTGGATCCAGAACGCCACGCTGAGAGACAACATCCTGTTTGGGAAGCCCTTCAATGAGCCCAAGTACCGCTGCATCCTGGAGGCCTGCGCCCTGACCACTGACCTTGAAGTGCTTCCTGGAGGGGACCAGACAGAGATCGGGGAGAAGGTATGGCCCTCCCTGACGCCCCCCCCTCACCCTGGGTCTTCATAGTCTGAAGAAAGCGTGCCATTCGTGGTTCCTCTACAGGCGACCACATGTAGGGCTGCACTGACGGCTCTGTGCGTGCCTTTGTTTATCTCTCCCTCCATCCCTACCTCTTTCTCTCCCTCTCTCCTCGACCTCGCCCGTCCATATGTCCATTCTTCCCTTGCTCCCACTCTTCATCCATCCCTCCCTACCTACCTACCTCTCTCTCTCTCTCTCTCTCTCTCCCTAACTCCTTCCATCCTCCCTACATCCATCCATCCCTACCTCTCTCTCTCCCTAACTCCATCTCTCCCTCGATTCATCCATCTGTCCCCAACTCTCTCCCTCTATCCCTTGCCTCATTCCTCCATCCATCCTTCGACTCTTCAACCGTCCATCCCTATCTCCCTACCGACTCCCCCCCCCTCCCACCTCCAGGGTATAAACCTGTCTGGGGGGCAGAGACAGAGGGTGAGCATTGCCAGGGCTCTGTACAGCGAAGCGGACGTCTACCTGCTGGACGACCCGCTGTCTGCGGTCGACGCCCACGTGGCCAAGCACATCTTCGACAAAGTGATGGGCCCCGATGGGGCGCTCAAGGACAAGGTGAGACCCCAGGGGAGACGCAACCTCCCCTTCCGAGGAGGTTGACCTCCGGCGTCTTTGGCAAACCCGCTGCAGTCTCGCCCCACTTTAGCGCGCGCGCGCACGCGCACACGCACACACGCGTGCTCTCACACACTCGTGTGTTCTCTCTCACACACACCCTTTCTCTCTCTCCCACACACACACGTTCACACAAACACACACACATTACATGGGCTGGTAGTCAGCCTGGCAGGCTTGTCGAGACTTGCAGTGGGAGTAAGACCAGTCAGAGGAAGTTGTAACTCTTATCTGGTTTATGGTTTTAGACTCTCTTTACTGCTTCACGATGGATCATGTTTATGACTCAGAGGTAAGCTGTTAACAGTACATACCTAGAATGAGTGTGTTAACGCACTCTCAAGTAGATTCAGGGCCCTGTATACCTGGACAGGGTGAAGTAAGGTTTACAGAGAGACTTATGAATAACTCTTCATGCTGTATGTGTGTGTGTGTATGGGTACAGCCATGGCCATAAGTTTGGGCAATGACAAATGTTGTGTTTTGCAAAGTTTGCTGGTTTAGTATTTGAGGAAACAGTTTTCACATGTTTATATAGAATACTGGAATACAATAAGGCGCATTTCATATTTTTTAAAGCTTTTTTGGGGCGAACATTTTCAATACATGCAAATAGTCGCCTCTTTTACAGCAGTCAATCTGCTCTTAAAATCCAATCAGAATTATAGAGTGATTTCACCTGGATAGAACTAGTTCACACTTTCCCCTGTGCTGATGATATGACTTACTGAAATCATGTTAGCAGTCATTTTATGCCAAGGCCCAGCAAGCTTTGCAAACACAAAATGTATGTCGCTCCCAATACTTTTGGCCACGGCTGTATGTGTGTGAGCGAGAGTGAGTGACGTGTGTCAGAAAGCGTGAGTTAGAGAGCATTCGCGTGTCCGAGAGCACAGGCCCGTGTGTGTGTGTGTGTGTGTGAGATCACATCTCTTCAGGGTGTCGCCTCTGTCTTCATGCATCAAACCAAACAAGGTGTTCCCCCCCTGCTCCTCGTTTCCCTCCAGACGCGGATCCTGGTGACGCACGGCATCAGCTTCCTGCCGCAGGTGGACAACATCATGGTGCTGGTGGACGGGCGCGTGTCAGAGATGGGCTCCTACCAGGCCCTGCTCAAGGAGAACGGGGCCTTCGCAGAGTTCCTCCGGAACTACTCCCTCGAGGACATCATAGAGGAGGAGGAGGCCACAGGTGTGTGTGAGGGGGCTATAGTGTGTGTGTGGTTGTTGAGTGTGTGTGTGTGTGGGAGTAGATCCTGTAACATTTTGAGGTGTGTGTGAAACGAGGCCGCCTATACGTAACTAACACCGACCTGGCATTAGCTCAGACACAAAACATTCTAACGATGTGATAATTGAACAGTGATTGCTTTTCTCCCTTCCATGAAGCCGACCTATTATCCGTGGACCCCCAGAACAGTTTCATCATTTCCATGTCATTATCCCCACAGAGGCCTTCATTGATGATGAAGAGTTCCCTGACGACGCCCTTAGCAACCACACAGATATGGTGTCCAACGAGCCAGTGGTAAACGAAGAGAAAAGAAAGTTCATAAGGTACACACAAAAGTGGAACAAATCCACCTTTGCAGAGGGATGGAAGTTCACGGAACCCCTGTTCTCTGCTTCCCGACCCCTGCATGACCCCTGACCCCTCTCCCATGTCCCCCTGTCCTTAGCTGCAGCGCTGACCCCTCTTCCTTGACCTTTGACCCCTCGCAGGCAGATCAGCATCATCTCGTCGGATGTGGAGAACCCCAAGACGAGGTCGGTGAGGAAGCGCCTGTGCAGCGAGCGGAAGCATCCGGAGCCCCTACCGGAGAAGACGGCGCCATCCAAGGAGAAGCTGATCCAGGCGGAGACCACCGAGACGGGCCGGGTGAGTGGAGGGCTCCGGCGTCGTCGGGGGGGGGGGGGGGGGGGGGAGGGGACACGCTCGCCCCGGTCGTCCCCGTAACCGTCGCAGACTGTGACGTGGAGTTTTTTTTCTTTGTTTTTTCTCCCACGCACGAAGATACTGTGATTTTGATTATTGGACATTCTCCGCCCCTCATCCTCCCCCCCCCCCCCCCGCCCAGGTGAAGCTGAAGGTGTTCCTGGAGTACGCCCGGGCGGTGGGGCCCGTGCTCTCCGTCTTCATCTGCTTCCTGTACTGCTGCCAGAACGCCGCCGCCATCGGCGGCAACATCTGGCTGAGCCAGTGGACCAACGACGCGGGACTGAACGACACGCAGGCCAACGTGCCCATGAGGGTGGGGGTGTACGCCGCGCTGGGCATCGCGCAGGGTGAGATCTCCTCAGATCCCTTTTAGATCGAGTCGATCCCCACGGAAGATCGCCTCAGGATAGGGATGTATGGCAGGAGACAGTTCACTTTGAGCTCCTCGCGTATCAAACATCAAACCTTGGCCTGGGGCGAAAAAATGAGGGTTTTATTCTTTTGCATTCAAATTGAAAGTCATTGCCTAGAAACATATGTTGAAAACATATCTGCCAGTTAATTCAATGCAGTGATTCATCCCACAATGAATCACTGTGAAGTGCGGTATGATTTCCGGTGAATGGCGTGCTAACCTTCTCACAGTCTAGTCTTAACTTCTCGGGTTATTGTGGAGTTCACATGGAGGAAATCTACTTTGACGCACAGTCCCAAAGAACTCCACCGCCCTCTCAATTTCAACTCCACGTCTTCTCTCTCTCTCTCTCTCTCCCCTTTACCTCCGCTCTCTTCCTCCTCTCTCCTCCTCTACCCTCTTACTCCACCTCCCTCCTCCTCCGCTCTCTTCCTCCTCTCTCTCTCCTCCTCTACCCTCTTACTCCACCTCTCTCCTCCTCCTCCTCCTCCTTCCCCTCCTCCTCACAGGCATCCTGGTCATGATCTCTTCCTTTACCCTGGCCATGGGGAACATCGGCGCGGCCAGGAGGCTTCACTTTGCCCTGCTCGACAACAAATTTCACACGCCCCAGTCTTTCTTTGACACCACCCCCCTAGGGCGCATCATCAACCGCTTCTCCAAGGACATCTACGTGATCGACGAGGCGCTGCCCTCCACCGTGCTCATGTTCCTGGGGACCCTGTTCTCCTCCGTCTCCACCATGATTGTTATTGTTTCCAGCACGCCCATTTTCGCCGTGGTCATCGGCCCCCTGGCGTTCATATACGTCTTTGTGCAGGTACTGCTGCCGCTGTCCGCTTGGGAAAGCAAAGGATGTGAAATAATGCCTGTTTTTCCCCCCCTCTTTCTTTCTGGAAGAAAAAAAGTGCCAAATAGGGTGTTTCTTCCTGTTCCTGAGTGGCATGCCGCATCCCTATTGGTGGAGCTTTTGTGACCTCTGAATTTGTCGCTTTTGATTCCTGACAGTTTATATGTGTCTTCCTCTCCTTCCTAACCGTGCATACTCTTTCTGTCCATGCCCCTAGCCCTCACTTCCTGTTTTGCCTGCAGCCTGTTTACCCACTGGCACTCACACACTATCTTACACACACAGACACACCTGCATGGGTTGAGTAAACACAGCGATGAAAGAAACTACGGTTCAGATTATAATCTGTTTTCTATGGGGCTCTCTGCTATCATCATCTTAACATTAGCCCTGGTTGCAACATGCAGTCTTTTGATAATGTCCAAGAAGCGTTTGAGAGGGGGAATCGAGAGTTTTCTTGTGTTGGGGGTAGTGTTCTGTTCAATCTGAGTTGTATGGGGCAACCAAATCAGGTCTAACCCAAAGTATTATTTGACAGTGTTTAGAGATGGTTTCAAAAGGTGTCTCGCCACCTGCTGTCAACATCCAACTGTTCAGCAATAACAGAAATCGCCTAACAGAGGCCAGTAAATAGCAGTGAGTACAGGTATTTTGGGGTATTTTACTGCCCCCTGGTGGTGAACCGGTGTGAAAGCGGCTAATTGATAAGCACTAATGGTCAGGTCACAATATTACGTGTGGTTTGATTCTATTGTCTTAAAAACAAGATATTTAGATTTACTGTAGTTATTTTTCCCCACAGGAGTTTTGATTGAACATTGTTCCTGGAAATGAATGTTTCTGACTGAGAGAGAGAGAGAGAGAGAGAGAGAGAGAGAGAGAGAGAGAGAGAGAGAGAGAGAGAGAGAGAGAGAGAGAGAGAGAGAGAGAGAGAGAGAGAGAGAGAGAGAGAGAGAGAGAGAGAGAGAGAGAGAGAGAGAGAGAGAGAGAGAGAGAGAGAGAGAGAGAGAGAGAGAGAGAGAGAGAGAGAGAGAGAGAGAAGAGGTGCAGAGAGAAAAGGAAATCACTTCTAATTAACCAGGGTGTCGTTGTCACCTGTGCCCTTTCCCAGGTGTGCTGTTGCTGGGCAACTGCTTGCTGTGCCGAGCCTACGGCATGCTGCGCACAGCCAAGCTCATGCACGTCCTCATGCTCCAAGGAGTCCTGCGAGCGCCGCAGGCCTTCTTCGAAAGCACCCCCACGGGGCGGCTACTAAACCGCTTCGGCAAAGACGTGGACACTATAGACACCTACATCCCTGACAATATTGACATATGGATGCGGACTTTTTGGTACACAGTGAATGTGCTACTCGTATGCTCTGTCCTCACCCCAATGTTCCTCATAGTCATAGTCCCGTTAATGGTGTTCTATTGGTGGGTCCAGGTAAATCAGAAACTCTAACTCATAAATAGCCCGCAGCATGCTGTCTGATAGACTGTGACTGTTGTTGTTGTCGCTGGTAGTTTTGTCGTCGCGTAGATTGGACAGTCTGTCCCAGTGTTGTAGTGGCAGCGTGGTTTGGTTGCCGTGTTGCTTAGTTTGCCTAACGATGCCGCTGTGTGTTTAATACTATTGTGTACTGAAGCTTTATCTCCGTAGTTGGGTTTGGTGTGGAACGGCTGTTCTCGTTTACAGAACCACCCGTAGGTTAATGTTGAACCAATTAGAGGGAAATTGAGCCTTCGATATGAAATATGTTCATTTGGGTCTGTAGGCTAAATTGTGATCCCGGCGGAGGTCAAATGAAAAGCACAGTGTCATGTTGCTGGGTGGTCGCTAGGGCGCAGCCGTTCTTTAGCTGTAGTTTAGTGTGTGTGTGTGCATGCGTGCGTGGGCATAGTTACATCTCCATGGTTACCTTAAACTTGATTTATCTTATTTTTGGCAAGTCACTTATCATAATCAGTCCAAATCTTATGTTTATCCATCATTAATGTGTGCCTATTAACGACATATAGCCAACTGTTAGGAATACTAATCCATCCACTAATATTAAAGTGGCTTTAACTGGCTGTTACGCTCTCTAAGAACACTACAGTTTCACTACATTTTTTAAGTTTTACGCATGTGATTGCCAGTATCAAAATTCTAATAGAGAAGTTAGTGTGATGCAAATCCACTATACGTAACTGCTCACTCGGTAGCCTAACATTTGACATTTTATTAATTTAGAAAAAGCTACACTTTCACCCAAAGAAACATAGCAACGAATAGTGCAGTACAGTAAGCCAGTCCCTACTGTACAGCAGAAGGTCATGGATCAGAAGAGCATAGTTCCAACAGTATTTCTGTGGTCAGTCAAGGCCGTAGCCATGGAGTCAACATTAGTAGGGACGAAATCTGCTGGGGAGTCTGAGGGCCCCCCCCCCTGAAAAAAAGACAAGAAAAGTCATTCGCGTACAGAACACCAGTATCAGTCATTTTAACGTTTAGTTATGAATATGATAAGATTTTGTATGATAATTTCGGACAGCGTGGTTGCCTGGTGTAGCGTAGAACATTTATATTTTATTTAGATTTGTATATCAATACATTGGGGGGGACATTTTGACCAGATTTGAATATTGGGGGGATGTGTCCCCCTCGATATATATTATGATTACGGCCCTGGTCAGAGTCAAGGAATGGGCTGTATAACAGCGCAAAGTAACCGCAACTCAGCTACCAGGCATGGTGAACGGTAATATCTTTACTGCAATGCAACAATAGCATCTCAACCTCTAACTGTTGCTACTAACCAAAAAGTCACATCTCACAACACCTTGCCTGACTGCACATCCTTGCATATCCCTGGCACAGTGGCACCATCTCTCTGCATGGCTACTCAGCATCCTAATTCTTCTTCTCTGTCTCTAACATGGATAAGCAATAGAACAAGGGACTCCAGTGGGCTTGATAACTGATCTTACCTGTGTAAATGTAATTTGGGGAACAGTGAAACCACTCACTACAACATTAGGACAGCACCGTAAACTTTAGCCAACAGTAATGAACATTGTTATTCCAATATATCAGATTATGATTGATGAATTGTGCCTGTTTTGACACCTATTTGATTGAATAGAAGATTTGAATTGCTACAATTAAAAGTGGTATTGGGGTCTGGGTCCAACAAAGACATCAGCAGAACTCACAGATATTGTCATAGTATAAA
Source organism: Osmerus eperlanus (assembly GCF_963692335.1). Lineage (NCBI taxonomy): Eukaryota > Metazoa > Chordata > Actinopteri > Osmeriformes > Osmeridae > Osmerus > Osmerus eperlanus. The sequence goes on along the minus strand of NC_085029.1, from coordinate 7,119,425 downwards.
TACAGTATGCAAAGAAATATGTTTACATATTTACATTATATCTTCAATACCTTTTGAAGCTACCTTATCAATTCCTTAGATAAGGTATTTAATCAATACCTTATCTCTGATACATGTACCCCATGTAGCATAGATAGATACAATTATGTTTGGTAAATTTTAAAAAAGTGGAAGGGGAAACCATGCTCCGCCCGCTGAACTGCAGATGTCTTGACCTCCGACCTCACCACAGTGTATGCTCCAAGCGGTGCGTGTGTGTGTGTGCACGCTTTGCAGTAGCTGACTCAGTACTCAATACCAGTGCATGTGTCATGGCCATGGTAACCACGATGTTGTCCTCCTCCCCCCCCCCCCTCCCCCAGAGGTTTTACGTAGCTACGTCACGCCAGCTGAAGCGTCTGGAGTCGGTGAGCCGCTCTCCCATCTACTCCCACTTCTCGGAGACCGTCACCGGCTCCAGCGTGGTCAGGGCCTACGGGCGGCTCAACGCCTTCGTCACCCTGAACAACACCAAGGTGGACGACAACCAGAAGAGCTACTACCCGGGGATAGTGGCCAATAGGTAGGGGGCGCTGTCTGGACGCTACCCATCTGGAAGGTGGTGGTTTGTTTGCGTGTGTGTGTGTGTGTGTGTGTGTGTGTGTGTGTATGTGTGTGTGTGTGTGAGAATGTATGGAGTGAAGCTCAACCACCATCTGGTTGGGGGAGTATGTGTGTGGACTTATAAATGTATGTATTGAAAAACAACCTTTGAAACCCAACCACCTTATGATTGGAATAGTGTGTGTGTGTGTGTGTGTGTAATGATGTACTGTGCTGTCGTCATCTATAGGTGGCTGGGGGTTCGTATCGAGTTCATCGGGAACTGCATCGTGCTGTTTGCCGCTCTGTTTGCTGTCATCGGGAAGGAACAGCTGAACCCAGGGCTTGTGGGCCTGTCTGTGTCCTACGCTCTGCTGGTACGCTAGCGCTACATCAACTCTCCAGTACCAGCCTGTCTGTTTGTGTGTCTGTCTGTCTGACTGACTGGCCTTGTGTCTGTCTATCTGACCACGTGTGTGTCTGACTGATCATGTGTGTGTGTGTGTCTGTCTTACCAAATGTGTGTTCCTGCAGGTGACCATGTCTCTGAACTGGCTGGTGAGGATGACCTCTGACCTGGAGAGCAACATTGTGGCTGTGGAGAGGGTCAAGGAGTACGCAGAGACCCAGACCGAGGTACTGTGAGGATGTGAGAGTGTGAGTGTACTTGTGTGTGTGTGTGTATGTGTGCGAGTGGGTATATCTGCGTGTGTGTGTGTGTGTGTGTGTGGCTGTGTATCTGGGCATCAGAGAGCTCCTGGGTCCCAGGAATAGGCTGTATTGGTTTATCTAGTTTGTATTTTAAAGAGGAACATTGTTGTTCTAATCCCACGCCAGGAACACAAGCTGTTAAAAAGGCAGGAATTTACATCCATTCCTCTGGCCGTGAGCTTGCCAGGTCACATTCCTCATCCCGATTACAAGACCGTTAAACCACAAGCAAATCTCTAATTTGGCTGCTGTGCTCCTCAGCTTCATATTATGATACTGTACACACATGAGCCTTGTTGTTTTATTGCACTCTCAAACTATACTGCTCCTCTGTGTGGTGCTCAGTTTATAGCTTTGCTACGTGTGTGTGTGTGTGTGTGTGTGTGTGTGTGTGTGTGTGTGTGTGTGTGTGTGTGTGTGTGTGTGTGTGTGTGTGTGTGTGTGTGTGTGTGTGTGTGTGTGTGTGTGTGTGTGTGGGATTGTTTGTTCATGCAACGCATGTTTACTCTGGGTCGTATTGTTAGAACACCATGTCCTGGTTAGACCCTTACACACATACTCACACACATACATACAAAAAACAAATACAAACAACAACAATAATAGAATGTAGTTGTCACTGGGCCGTGGCGACATCTACTCTGTGTCCCTAGGCACCCTGGGAGATCGAGGACAAGAAGCCTCCATCTGATTGGCCAACACAGGGGAATGTGGAGTTCCGGGACTACAGTGTGAGGTATCGAGAGGGCCTGGACCTGGTGCTGAAGAACCTCAGCCTCAGTGTGAAGGGAGGGGAGAAGGTGAGCTGGCAGGGTCCCTGCTCCTGGAGGTGTGATGGGACTAGGTGACTGTAGCAACACTCACCAGTTGGACTGAATACAGAGTTGTATTCTGGGAAAGATTCCTAACCCGTGTTCTTGCTGTATACTGTATATTGTCTGACTGTCTAAATGCTGTGTGTGCGCGTGTATTTATGAGTTTATCTGTGTATGTGTGTGTGTGCGTGTGCATGTATTTGTGTGTGTGTGTTGCAGATTGGTATCGTGGGCCGTACCGGGGCTGGGAAGTCCTCTATGACCCTTTGTTTGTTTCGACTGCTGGAGGCGGCCGGTGGAGAGATCACTATCGACGGAATCAAGATCTCTGATATCGGACTCCACGACCTGAGGTCCAAGCTCACCATTATACCACAGGTACACACACATACACACCAACACACAAAGACACAGACACGTATGCCATTACAAAAACACACACTCGTGCACACACACACAGGATACATGAAAAGACAGATTGACTGAAGGACAGACAGACAGACTGACAGATTGACTGACAGACTGACAGACTGACTGACAGATTGACAGACAGACTGAAAGATTGACGGACATATTGACAGACAGACGGGTCTCTGAGATGTCCCGTCTGGTGACCCACAGGAACCGGTGCTGTTCTCGGGGTCCCTCAGGATGAACCTCGACCCCTTTGAGCATTACAGCGAGGAGGAGGTGTGGGGGGCTCTGGAACACTCCCACCTCCACAAGTTCGTCAGCAACCAGCCGGCCAAACTGGAGCTGGAGTGCTCCGAGGGAGGAGAGAACCTCAGGTAAACCACTGCCGGGTCGAAGGTCATACCTGGGAATCAGTGCCAGTAGGCCATGATGTAGAGAGTGATTTGAGTTGCGTTCTGTTAAGTCAGGACAGAATTGGACGTCTTAAAAAGATAACAATGTGTGTACACGTGTGTGTGTGTGTACGTATATATGTGTGTGTGTACATCTGTGTACATGTGTGTGTACATGTATGTGCGTGTGCTCATGTGTGTGTGTGTCCAGTGTGGGCCAGAGGCAGCTGGTGTGTCTAGCTCGTGCTCTGCTGAGGAAGACGAGGATCCTGGTTCTGGATGAAGCCACGGCTGCCATCGACCTGGAGACGGACGACCTCATCCAGTCCACCATCAGGACCCAGTTTGAGGACTGCACCGTCTTTACCATCGCTCACAGACTCAACACTATCATGGACTACACGAGGTACCTCACACACACACAAACACACACACACAGACTCAACACTATCATGGACTACACCAGCTACGTCACGCACACACAAACACACACAGATACTTTGAGGTTTCTTTTAGTTCAGGATGTCATTGACCCTCCATTACTCTCTTTTCAACCTTTGTTCCCTTCTTTCTCCTGTACCTTCTCCTCCTCTGTGCTCCTTCTGATTCTCTCCTCTCTATCCTCCCTCACTTCTTCTCTACCTCCTGCTTTACTCTCCCCTTCCCTCCCCTCCTCATCCATCCCCTCCCCTTCTTATTGCTCCTCTCTTCCTCTTCCTCCTCCTCCTCTCTTCCTCTTCCTTTCCTCCTCCTCCTCTCTTCCTCCTCCTCTCCTCCTCTCTTCCTCCTCCTCCTCCTCTTCTCTCCTCCTCCTTTCCTCCTCCTCCTCTCTTCCTCCTCCTCTCTTCCTCCTCCTCTCCTCCTCTCTTCCTCCTCCTCCTCTCCTCCTCTTCTCTCCTCCTCCTCCCACTCTGCAGAGTGCTGGTGTTGGACAAGGGACAGGTCGCTGAGTTTGATACTCCCTCCAGCCTCCTATCACAGCGAGGCATCTTCTACGGCATGGCCAAGGACGCAGGCTTGGTCCAGTAGCTCCGCCCCGTCTCCCAGCACCCCGTCGGCTCGAGACCAATCCCATTTCTACTCAGGCCGCTGTACATTCCAGCTCTTGAATTGGAACAGTGCCATTTTTATTTTTTCTGTAGGAATTTGTATATTTCATTTCTGTGATTATTGTCATGTGACGTACCTTTTAGTTTAGTTGGTGGAAATGGGATTGGGCCAATCTCTTGTGTCAGTTCCATAGTGCCTTGTGAAAGAAGAGAAGGCCAGTGAATGTATCGTTGCAGCTGTCCATTGCAAAACCAGGATAAACATTCGTTATTTGTTTGTTTTTTTGTAGGTTGTCTTTTTCTACAAACTGTGCCACTGTAATTTCCAAACACACACAAACACTGTTTTGCAACGAACCCAGCTATTTTTATACTGTATCTTTATTTAATCTTTTATTAAATCTGTTCAGAGTTGTCTTATGTAGGGAAGTTTGCTCAGTTGGTTGTGTGATTCTTTTGTGAACCAAATCTGTAAAAACTTGAATTCTGTACTACCGAAATATATAAAAGATGGTCATACCTTTATAAAAAAAATATACATATATTACAAAAAGCTGAATTTCTGGGGTTGTTTTTATTTAAACGTTAATAAAACAGACCCAATTGTAATACGACACAATGTACTGTAAATTGCATAAATGAAGAACTTGATTGAGAGGTTTGTATAGGTCTCGTCCCACTAGAGGGGGCAGTATTCACACAAATACACCTTTGGGCCAGACGGCCCAAAGGCCAGACGTACAGACCTACAGACAAAACGACTTGCAGACAGAACGACATGCAGACAGATGCATAGACTGACCGGTAGACAGACAGGCAGATTTGCAGCCAGACACACAACCAGACAACCAGACAGACAACATGTTGAGGCAGCTGAATATGAAGTGTAAAGTTACACCTGTTTCTGAGGACACTAGGCGGTTTGGCAACTACACTGGATTAAGTCTAAACACAAACAGGGTAAAGTTGCCATCAAACTAACAACAATCCATGACAATGCAAACATTCCTGGTAGACATTCTGTAGCTGTTTGGTATTCAAATGAACAAAATAACTTGAAATGAAAAAGTAATAAACACGAATCTCAAAGATTTCATCACCTCAAACATGCAATGAGAGGTTCTACTGTTGTGACTCAGCCCTGCCTCACAGAGCTGGTCTGAGGTCTAATATAACGCTCACCCTCCATAGCACTGCTGATCCTGGATCGGGTCCCTCACACAAACATGAGATCCGGGCATTTCACACACGCACACCTAGACACTCACCATCACTCATGCAAACTCACAAATATGCAGACACTCATGCAAACACACAGACACACCCACTCATGCAAACGCACAGACTCAAACTCATGTTAACAGACACACAGACACTCACAAACTCACTCAAGCAAACACAGACACATACATGTATACACACATACAGACACACACATACACACATGTACACCACACAAACACACACCCTCATCCATGGGAGGGCCGTTTATGATCAGACACCTCACAGCAAGAAGCCCGCAGCCCAGCTCAATGTACTGCCAAGTCTCAGTGTCATCCTATGTCAGGCATCTCTGGGGTTCTTCTCCTCCGGGAATACATTTGCCTGGGGTGACACACTTCTATGGCAAGCCGTTTTATCATTTAACCAATGAATTCTTGATATCCAAAATTCGAATTTTTGATATCAAGAATTGCATTTGGGATATCAAGAATTCGAATTTTGGATATCAAGAATTGCATTTTGGATATCAACAATCCGAATTTTGGATATCAAGAATTGCATTTTGGATATCAACAATTCGAATTTTGAATATCAAGAATTGTATTTTGGATATCAACAATTCGAATTTTGGATATCAAGAATTGCATTTTGGATATCAACAATGTATGTTAATGACCTTAATGGGGGCGGGATTATATTTGCATGTTCTATGTTATATCTTGGCAAGCCGTTTTATCATTTAAACAATGCTAGTTAACATGGCTGCGCGTGTACTGAATGGTCCGTGTACCTTGTGGCCATTAGTTTTTCTATTTTGCAACCCGTGTTGACAAACGCAAAATAGGGCCGTAATATCGTTTTGTCACTTTAGTAAATCGAACACACATTTAAGTATAACGGCTTGTTTTTGGTTGTTTCGTTTTTTTGGGGGAATAATGAAATAACCATATAACACAAATGGTATAACGAGCCATTAATCGTTGTTTTGATTATTCCATATCCTTTATGCTGATATCTGCAAAAGATAAAAAAAATAGGCTCGTAATATCGATTTGTCCATTTCGGAAGTCAGAACCAGATGATGGGGAAATGCGTGGTATCCGTTGTTTTGTTTTATTTTGGAATAACGGAATAACCATATAACACAAATGTTATTACGAGCCATTTACTGGTTTGTTTAATTATTCCATATCCTTTATGCTGGTATCTGCAAAAAATGAAAAATAGCCTCGTAATATCGTTTTGTCCATTTTGGATGTCAGAACCAGATTATGGGGAAAGGCTTGGTTTCCGTTGTTTTGTTTCATTTTGGAATTACGGAATATCCATATAACACAAACGGTATAACGAGCCATTTACTCATTTGTTTGATCGGCCGTATTATGCTTACTGGCACAAGTGAAAAAGAGAGAGAGGGGGAAAAATGTGAAACTATTGGGGGTGTTATTACTTGCGAACACCAGAGGGCAGCAACGACTAGCTTTAAAAAAAAAATCCTGTGATCTGCAGGCTCGTAATAACATTTGTGTTATATGGTTATTCCGTTATTCCAAAATAAAACAAAACAACGGATACCACGCATTTCCCCATCATCTGGTTCTGACTTCCGAAATGGACAAATCGATATTACGAGCCTATTTTTTATCTTTTGCAGATATCAGCATAAAGGATATGGAATAATCAAAACAACGATTAATGGCTCGTTATACCATTTGTGTTATATGGTTATTTCATTATAATAAAAAAAAACGAAACAACCAAAAACAAGCCGTTATACTTAAATGTGTGTTCGACTTACTAAAGTGACAAAACGATATTACGGCCCTATTTTGCGTTTGTCAACACGGGTTGCAAAATAGAAAAACCAATGGCCACAAGGTACACGGACCCATGTTAATAAACCTGCTTATTACAAAAAATTCCTGTACAAATCGCCCTTGCAGTAGCCTTGCTATCCCATCTCTTGCAACATGGAAAGAACTCAAAGATTTTCACTGTCGGCGTTTGCGCATGTGTTCACTCTTCAACTCCATTGGTTTAGTTTTAAGTACGCAAATTTGATGCAAATGTATGCTAACTTGATATCCAGAATTGCATTTTGGATATCAAGAATTCGAATTTTGGATATCCAGAATTGAATTGTTGATATCAAGAATTCGAATTTTGGATATCAAAAATTCGAATTTTGGATATCCAGAATTCCATTTTGGATATCAACAATTCCAATTTTGGATATCAAAAATACAATTCTGGATATCAAAATGGATATTTTGGATATCAAAATGCAATTCTTGATATCCAAAATGAGAATTCTTGATATCCAAAATGCAATTCTTGATATCCAAAATTCGAATTGTTGATATCCAAAATGCAATTCTTGATATCCACAATTCGAATTGTTGATATCCAAAATGCAATTCTGGATATCCAAAATTCTAATTGTTGATATCCAAAATGCAATTCTGGATATCAACAATTCGAATTCTTGATATCCAAAATGCAATTCTGGATATCAAGTTAGCATACATTTGCGTAATTAAAGCTGTAAACCAATGGGTAGGGGAGTGGGGGGAGTTTAAAAAAACGTTGCGTACACTACGCAAAAGTTGGGATTCTGTTGGGTTTAGTCTGCTCGTACCGTAGCAGACGGGTTGGAAGATGTCTGTGCAAGTGTTTGTAATGAAAAAGTCTCATAATCTCATAAGAAACCTACGTGGACCACCCAACAAAAGAGGTACTGTACTAGTTTTGGCTTTTATACTTTGTTTTGTTTTGTTCGATAACTAGCACTACAGTCGAGCTAGCAAGCACACGTTAATGCTACTGTACTCTAGCTAGCTAGGCTAGCTCATCATGAAACGTGAAAAGATATGAATATAATAGACTATACGAGTCTCCAATCCTGTTTCTGAAGAGCTACCTGCCAGTAGGTTTAAGGTCCAACACTAGCACGCCTGATTCTAATTATTATCTGGTTGATCAGGTAACTCGTATCAGGTCAAATGAGTGTTGTTGGATCAAAAACCTACAGGCAAGTAGCTCTTCAGAAACAAGTTTGGAGACTGCTGGACTATATAGACTAGCAGTTTGCGAAAAGTAATGCCAGAGCCTGTCTAAGGAGACATACTCTGGTAGCCTATGGTGTATGGTGACACAACGTCCTAATTTCCCCAGACATGTCGCCTTGATGTGTGGGATGTGGAACTAGGGTCAGTCACAATTCTGATGATGGTATTGTTTTTAATCTAAGTCCCTTAATATGTAACTCTGGACAAGCTAGTTTTTTTTATTCATTTGAAGGCTCCAATCAGGGCATACATTTTATCTGTGACACTGCTGGGAGGGTGAGTGACGGTGATGAGGTAAAACAGAAAGACTGCAGACTCAAGACTGCATAGAAGTTGAATACCCCTGATCTAAAAAATGTTCCCTCTTATTTCTTTCTCTTATTTATTTATTGTAGGTGGCCCAGTCCTTGGATCATGACCACCTGGCCTGACAACACCAAGCTGACCTTGTCCAAAGCCGCTGTCCACAGCCCACATGGTGGACCTTGTCTACCTGGTTGAACAGCTCATCTGGATTCAGTCTGAAGAAAGGACACAGTTCACCTATGTTTATTGAGCTGCTGGTCTTCTGAACATGCACACATATGAATGTGACTTTAAAGGTAATCCAATCTGATCTCACCAGCAAAAGCAGAAGACAACACCTCATACTCCGACTACTATTTGATTGATATTTGATATGTCAGCAACGTTAGATCAGAGGAATGTGCCCATATTGTGTACAAACTTTTACCTTTACATCTCATGTGCTAGGGATAAGTAGTTATTAGAGGGGGCAGGTATCAATGTAATGTTTTATGTGAAGCTATTAAATAAATCCAAAGTCACATTTATATTGTACGAATTATAATCACTTTCTTTTAATAAAGTTTGTTTGCAATACACCATCTCCATTGTGTTTATTTCATTGTATTCATAAAATTGATCATATCTGCATTTATCTCACTAGCTAATGAATTGTAGTGTGGCCTCTAATTATTGTGGCTGTCTATTCTGTTGCTGCGGGTTCTCCATTGCATCATCACTGTGGGGATGAGATGGGTTGTCCATGATGGCCATCAGATACTCTCAGCCTCCTTCTCCAAGCTGTCCAGCATGATCCCCAGCAGAGAACTCACCTTTGATGAAGAAAGTGTCTTGTTCGTCTTCATTAACGGAGACTTAAGTTCAGTTCTGTATTTTTGTATTCTTATAAGTGACTAGATGTATTATTGATCTGCAGATTGGGAGAGAAAACAGACCTCTGACAATAAATGACGGCACAACACCAGGCTTAGGTCTCAATCATGTTTCCCAGCTTCAAAAGTTGGGGGAACGTGTTTTATAGGGTCAAATAAATTCAACATGGATATTGATAGTCAGGTATTAATGGTGTTACAACAGTCACAGAGAAAGATTCCCAGCTCCCAGCCCATGACCACTCAGGGCAGAGAGAGATCATAGGTGGAGCTCTCCCCGCCATCACAAGGGACGTTCACCCAGTACTTTCTCGTGACCCTGAACATCTATTCAACCTGACTACACACAATCTACTCTTATCAATAACAAACTCACATGACAACATACTAAGTATCCAATGACTAGTTCTATTGATTTGTGAAAGTTGTATTGATTAGTGTATAACTTAAGTACATGGGAAATCCCATACATGCATGTACAGTGAGACAGACACAGTGATGCAATGTGTGTCCAAGTTAGGACTGTAATTGGAATGCTTTAAGTTCAAGTCTTTTATTTGTCAGGTACACAGAACAACACAAGGTCAGACTGGGCACTGAAATTCTTAAGACAAGACAACGCAAGCACCTGGCATAACATAACATATAAGTACACAGATCATAATTTACATCTATGCTGACCTTAAATAAGTGAAACTTTCTAAATATGCAGATAGCAATAAATAATCGACTATACTAACCCTAATACTAAAACTTCCTAAATATACAGATAACAATAAATAATACACCATACTAACCCTAAATGCACATAATACCTATTACAACCCTATAACCTATTCTAACCTAGGTGGAGTACAGTACAATAGTGCAAAATTGCAGATCAGTGACTATGTCAATGACCATACAGGAGCCTGATGGCGAAGTACAGTGAGGTACAGTAGTGCAGTGTTACTGATAGTGCAACCAGTACTGAAAGTGACAGTGTATAAGTGACTAGTCTGCAGTGAATCAATGTCCATATCAGTGTCCATTCAGAAGCCTGATGGCCCTTGGGTAGAAACTATTGTCCAGTCTGCGTGTGCGCAACCGGATGCTGCGGTAACGCCTGCCAGAAGGCAACGGGGTAAAGAGACTGAAGGATGGGTGGGAACAGTCTCTTAGAATCCTGCCAGCTTTCCTGAGGCATCGTGTGTGGTAGGTGTCCTGTAGGGCTGGGAGCTTCCTGCCGATGATGAACTCAGCAGACCGGACCGCACTACGTAGGGCCTTGCGGTCCCTGTCTGTGCAGCTCCCATACCACACTGTGATGCAACCAGTCAGTATGATATCTATAGTGCATCTGTAAAAGTTAGTGAGAATGACTGAGTCCATACCAAACTTCTTCAGTCTCCTCAGGAAGAAGAGGCGTTTACGGGCCGCTTTGACCACCTTGTCCGTGTGAACAGACCAGGTGAGGTCGTTGCTGATGTTCACCCCGAGGAACTTGAAGCAGTTGACCTTCTCCACTTCAGATCCGTTGATGAGTAGGGGTGCATGCTCCTCCTCCTGCCGCCTCCTATAGTCCACAATCATCTCCTTGGTCTTGCTGATGTTGAGAGAGAGGTTATTGTCCTGGTACCATGATGTCAGGGTGTCAACCTCCTCTCTGTAGGCTGACTCGTCACTGTCAGAGATGAGGCCCACGATGGTTGTGTCGTCAGCAAACTTAACAAGGAGGTTGGAGCTGTGCGTTGCCACACAGTCGTGAGTGAACAAGGAGAACAGGAGAGGGCTGAGCACACAGCCCTGGGGGGTGCCTGTGTTGGTGATCAGTACGGATGAGGTGCGGTCACCGATTCTCACCACCTGTGGCCTCCCTGTCAGGAAGTGGAAGATCCACTTGCAGAGGGAGGTGCTCAGTCCCAGGTCCACAAGCTTGGAGACCAGTCTGGAGGGGATGATGGTGTTGAATGCTGAGCTGTAGTCAATGAACAGCATCCTCACATACGTATTCCCTTTGTCCAGGTGGGAGAGAGTGGTGTGCATAGTCAGAGCGATGGCATCGTCTGTAGACCTGTTGGACCAGGGTGGGGGGCAGCGAGGAGCAGATGAATGATTTGACTAGCCGCTCAAAGCACTTAATAACACCCATTGGAAATGCCAGTCCTAGGAATTAATGACTGCATCTTTTGTTATGAACTGCATCATTTCAACATATTTGTGAAATAATAAAACACAATGCCTGCTTTTTCCCTCCCACATGAACAACATAGGCCATTGTGTTGGACGGTTTAGCATCTATAGCTCCAAGAGGAAAGTTTAGTAGTTTTATTACAAATAATTGAAAGCTTAATGTATGCCAGTAGTGCTTCAAATTATTGGGTGGTATAGTCTCATAAATTTTCGTGCGTATGTTACTCGTGTGTACCTGCTACTCGGAGCAGGTACACATTTGAACAGTAGATGGCGTAGTTCTGCCAATTTAGTGGAATTTAATCTGAACCCAGATAACGATGTTACACATACAATACATTCATAAAAATAAAAAAAGGACAATGATTACGTTTTTTGGGGTCTCAAAACATCCAACTTCATCCATTTTCAAAATCAATGTTGAACTAAACCAAACGCCAACGGATGGCAAAGTCTACAATGGCCGCAGTGGGCAACGCTCTTAGCGTAGAAAATGTTACGCCTTTGCAAACAGAATTTACGTAGCCTGCCTACTCCCGCCCACATGAAAGTCATTAGCATACATTGTTGATATCCAGAATTCAATTCTGGATATCAAGAATTCGAATTGTTGATATCCAAAATGCAATTATTGATATCCAAAATTAGAATTGTTGATATCCAAAATGCAATTCTTGATATCCAAAATTCGAATTGATGATATCCAAAATGCAATTGTTGATATCCAAAATTCGAATTGTTGATATCCAAAATGCAATTCTTGATATCCAAAATTCGAATTCTTGATATCCAAAATGCAATTCTTGATATCCAAAATTGGAATTCTTGATATCCAAAATTGAATTCTTGATATCAAAAATTCGAATTTTGGATATCAAGAATTCATTGGTTAAATGATAAAACGGCTTGCCATACACTTCAACCTACTGCCACATGAAACAGTGTCTGAGTTGGCACTGCAAGCCTCACACAACCTCACTTTTCAGTTTGTGCCGCGGGCACAGGAATTGGTATTTACTGAATGATTGAAAACAACTCCCCACCAAGTGGTTATGAAGCAAGAATCTCAACAAAGTCATCTTTGTTTTTGTAAGACTCTGTGTCTGTGCTTTGTCAGTGTTGCCCCAAAGGATGTTAAATGGACTCGTTGAAAGCCGTCTCTGTGAGGACTGAAGAAAGAAACTGACAGTGGGGTGATGGGAAGATGTTTGATAATGGCTATCCCAAGATCCCCTTAAATGCTGTTCAGGTGCAGATTTCTATCGTACAATTACAAAATGTGATCTCAAAATCTGGGATCTTCTGATTTCAGTTCTGAGCGAGCTTTTACCAAACCACCGGACCGGGTCCATGTGAAAGGGGTCTTGCCTTTGCCTGGATATGAAGGTTTTGCTAACTTATTAGTTGTTCTCAAATGCTGCATATTGTTTCGTAACAGTTTAAGCCTGAATGATCACTCATAAAGCTATAAAATCCTGAAACAAGAATTGTGTTGTTGCTTTTTTCCTCGCTGTCTCTCCTCAAAGGAACCCTGTATCCTTAAATACCCTCTTGCTAAGGGCATAACGTTGAATGATTTTGTACAATTTCGAGTACTCATTCCATTTAAAGATTTTCGTGTTTACCTTGTCACGTCTTCAAGAAAATCGGTCTATAATTATCTACCTGTTTATGGCCTCCAGAGCCATCCATCCACACAGGTTCTGACATGAGTTTATTAATTTCTTCTCCAGATGAAGCATTTCATTTCTCACTGCCAGACGGCAGGAGGGGTGATGACAGAGGCCATCTCAGGTGAAAGTCTGCCCTCACATGTTACAGGCTTACGTTACAGAATGTTCCGCAGCTTTCCATTTCCTGGTTATTGTTTTTTTACATGAAACGTTTTCATCAATCACTCTTTGTCGAACACATTGGATTTCTCGCCGCAAAACACATCCCTGGTCCAGGCAGGTCTGGGAAGAACCCGACCGACCCTCCGGTTCTCTCATGCTTAGGCTGTACTTATTTAATCAGGCTGGATGCCCACAATGAAGGATTGGGTGTGTGGTGCGATTATTCAAACGCATGATTAGACATATGGAAAAACGTGAACGAATTTATGCCCAGAGAATTGTGTCCGCTACAACAGAGATGTAACATGCTGGCACACTGGAGCACGCATTTGTTTCTCATTTGAAAACACGCAAAACGTTGGTAATAGGATTACAACGATTACAGTAGGTCCACTCACATGAACACTTGTAGTGCCATGTATGTGTACAGACACACATACACACACACTGCTGTGCTTTGTTGTGTTGTGTGACGTGGCTGGTCTGTTATGCAAAGTCGAGTTTTGCTCGTGTTATGTTGTGTCATGTGTTGTGTTATGCTGTGTGGCGTTGCATTGCACTGTATCATATCTCTGCACAAAAGGTCTGGGTTCAATTCCCTTTTCCTCAGCCCACCTGATCATGCCGATGGGTTCAGTCCAAAGGGCACCTGAGGATAAACCATATCTGTGAGCTACAGCACCACCAATCCCTCTAGTAGGGCCCGCAAGGTGGTATTTAGAGGGGAAGTAAATCACAACACAAAGCCGGCCTTTGTAGAATGTGCAGAACATGTACCGTGTTTATCTGAAGCAGCTCAACACTAACGAACCGGAGACCTGGTCTGACAGGACGGCAGAGCACAGACGTGGTCTTGTGAGGAGCATGGAGCTGCATGACCCAATGCGAGGCCAAGGGCACAAGGCGCGATTGAGCATACATGCTGTATGAAACATAAATGTACTGATAATGTAGGGGGTTAATACTTTGTAAGTAAATGTTTCTAGATGGATGCATATCTGCTCGAAACACAGTGTGTGACCAAATCACTAAAGTGAAGTGTACATGTACTATATAGTAATCCTATGAATAGCCTATGTTGTTTGTAGTAGGACTAATACAGACACTTAAAGAACATGGAGGAAGTCCAACAGCATCAACCTGTGTCCTCATGAGAACCTTGTCAGTTGGATATGCGGTAGGAAACATCGTTTCTTTTTTTTCATGGCACAAGGTTAAACAAACCCCATGATAAACATTACTGATTACATAACAGTGTCAAGACAGAACATTTATTCTTATAGCCTTTAAAAGGCAATCCAAATATTCAAAAAATGAGAATCTTATTTCATGTAATACATTTATGTATCTTGCTTGCGTATCATTTTACAACTCAATTTTACAACAATTACATATGAATGGGGTTTATGTAAAAGTATCTATCCTGCGGCAAACATTCCAAAATAAAATCAAATGTAATTGTTAGGCCAAATCGTTTTTGTATTTCACAAAGGGCTACACTGACACTATATTTCAACACCAACCTACATTGCCATGTCAGCAACAGATGCCAAAGTTAAGTCAGTTATCCGTTGTATTTAAAATTGAGATAAACGCCGATTATTCATATCTATCCCTAGAATTATCCATAGGCTACTTAATGAATACAACAACAATGTTGCGAACATAGGATACAAACTGATTTCTTAAGTTATTTTTATGAGGCAAAATGCAAATGCTGAAATGTGTATTGCATTAGCTTACATAGCGGACACAAATTAAATCCATATTGCAACGTGAACATAGGCCGTAGTCCAGCTCCAACTGCCAAATTGTGTTTCCACGCGCTGTGTGCCTGCAGTTCACTCTTACAGTATTGAGGCCTGGAAAGGGTTAAATGGGGATACCAGAAATCCTTTTAACAGGCAGGTGCGCCCCAGCCCCAACCCCGGTTTACCACTGATGTTTTTTCAAAGTTATTTCAACATCCTTAGACGCAATTCATAACTGTCATAGGCGAGCAACTTGGCTAGTTACATTGTTAGAGAGACCGCATGTGTAGAGAATATTGTGTCAGAAAGTATAAATAGTGCATCCACATTGCATAGATTCCTTATCGAACCGGACCTTCACAGTGATCTCATTACTCCAATAAGTTTGGAGTAGTAGTAATACGTTCTTTAGATTAATTTACCCTGCAGACGTTTTCATTCTGTTAGATTTTTGATGACATTTTAAAATTGAAGAAAGGCACCATATTTTGACAGTAATTTTAACTACAAAAAACATTCGACTTTCTCTCAGCGGATTTTCGTTTTAATCTTCGCGCGCTGGAGATGTGGTGGATGCTGTTTCCCCGGTGGATCTGGTTCTTACTCTGCCTGGGAGTCTGTATGGACCACCGGGTCAAGACCATGTCGGTGGCCCGAGTAGCCTACTCCCATGCGGGCATCTGCCCCAACGAGATGAACCCTAACTTGTGGGTGGACGCCATGAGTACCTGCATGCGGGAATGCGAATCTGACCAGGTGCGTTTCTGATCCATTGATTTGATTAAAATGTTATTGCAAAGTTTTTAAATATTGACATATAGGCTACTAAACTATATGTGCTGTATTTCTAATTTAAGTGTTTTCAAACGCTTTAACTCTTTTCTTGACACTTATTTTTTTATTATCAACATAGCTAAAATGGAAGTAACAAAACATCGCGTGTAGTCTTGACACCCAACATTTTTTGCCCGACAAAGAGTAATTCCATAGTATTACGTTTTAACCGTTTTATTGCCCTAATCAGAGTAATTTTCTCCTCCACAGGAATGTGAGACGTTTGAAAAATGTTGTGCCAACGTGTGCGGCAACCAGAGTTGTGTCGCGGCTCGTTATGTCGACGGGAAGAAGGGTCCGGTGGGAATGCCCAAGGAGGCCACGTGCGCCAGCTTCATGTGCACGCAGCAGGGCTCCGAGTGCGACATCTGGGACGGGCAGCCCGTGTGCAAGTGTCGAGACCGCTGCGAGAGAGAGCCGCACTTCACCTGTGCCTCTGACGGTATGACCTACTATAACAAGTGCTACATGGACGCTGAGGCCTGCTCCAAGGGCACCTCTCTCTCCGTGGTAACCTGTCGCTTCCACCACACCTGGCCCAACACCAGCCCTCCGTTGCCTGTGGAGACCACCATCCGACCAACCACGGCCCCCCTCCAGGAGACGACCCCGCCCGCCAAAGAGTCCCAGGCGCCCGTCCTGACCAGCAGCCCCTCCCACCAGTCGATAACCGCTGGCGACACGGCCAGCTTCCTGTGCGATATCAGCGGTCGTCCCCAGCCGGAGATCAGCTGGGAGCGGCAGGAGGCAGAGGGGGTGGAGCGGGTCGTCATGACGCCCAACCACGTCCGAGGCAATGTGGTTGTCACCAACATCGGCCAGCTGGTCATCTACAACGCCCAGCCCCAGGACTCTGGCATCTACACCTGCACTGCCCAGAACCCCACTGGCTCCGCACAGGCCCACCACCCCCTCACCGTGCTCCCCCGGGAGGCCCTGAGGAGCCTCCAGCCAGAGAACCAGACCCGCTGCCAGGCCGAGGAATGCACGAGACCCCCCGACGTGGAGGAGGAGTGCGCTGAGGAGAAGGTGAGCTGGTACTACGAGCCCAAGAGGAACACCTGCCTGTCGTTCGCCCACGGCAGCTGCGGCTCCGGCAGGAAGAGCCTGGACAGCTACGAGGCGTGCATGCTGTGCTGCGGCCCCGAGTTGGCCGAGCCCTGCGGCCTCCCCAGCCTCCAGGGGCCCTGCAAGGCCTACGAGCCGCGCTGGGTCTACAGCAGCACCCTGAGGCAGTGCCAGTCCTTCATCTACGGCGGCTGCAGCGGCAACGACAACAACTTTGAGTCCAAGGAGGCCTGCGAGGAGATGTGCCCCTTCCCCAAGAACCACCACTGCAAGGCCTGCAAACCCAGGGGCAAGATGGTGACCAGTTTCTGCAAGAGCGACTTCGTCATCCTGGGACGCATGTCGGGGCTCACTGAGGACAAGGACTCGGGCCAGGCCCTGGTGACCGTGGAGGAGATCCTGAAGGACGAGAAGATGGGCCTGAGGTTCTTCGGCAAGGAGCCCCTGGAGGTCACCTTCCTGAACATGGACTGGAACTGCCCCTGCCCCAACATCACAGGCGTGGCCAGCGAGGGCCAGGTCATCGTCATGGGAGACGTGAGAGATGGGATGGCGGTGCTGCAGCCGGAGAGCTACGTGGGGGCGTCCAGCACCCGCCGCGTACGGAAGCTCAGAGAGGTCATCTCCAAGAACACCTGTGACATCCTTAAAGAGTTCCCCAGTATTCAGTAAGCAGGACTGAGGAGGCTTTGTTGACCATCCCTCACACATGTGAGAACCTCTGCACACACACACACACACACACACACATACATCTCCACACGCACACAACTTTGCACACCTTCACATACACACACTTTCGCACATCTCCACACGAACACACTCCTCCACACGTCTCCACACACGCACACAGACACACCCAAACACTGACTGTCACGATAAACCTAACATCACATTACATTGATTATCAATGATGTTTAGTTTTGAAACAATCCATCCGATCACTGTTTGATAAATGGCTCGATGCATGTCATACATTCACATTGATGAATGTTGTCAAATAATAGTTTCCAGTGTGAAAATAGAGTCAAACTAAAATCTGTTATAATCTGTATAGTTTTTCCAAGACGTTCTGCATGTGTAGTAACCAAAGCATGTTCATCATCCTTGTTCTTTATTTAACTTCCATTAGTCTTTCTTGTTGTTCTATACCTCCTTCCTCATATGCATTGAGACATATAACATAACATATCGTTTGCAAAAAAACAATTTCAGTCTTTTAAGTCCAGAAAACATGCAAGGGAATTCCCAGACCTCTCCGTGGAGCGGTTCTGTTGTGGTGCCGATGCTGGTTCTAAATTCATCTAGCATGTTTGTGGACACCGGAGACATCCATCACCGTTCTCAGGCTCCCCAGTCTCTCTCTCTCTCTCTCTCTCTCTCTCTCTCTCTCTCTCTCTCTCTCTCTCTCTCTCTCTCTCTCCTCTCTCTCTCTCTCTCCCCCCCCTCTCTCTCTCTCTCTCTCTCCCCCCCCTCTCTCTCTCTCTTAGAAATGGAGGTTGCAGACCTGCTGCCTATCGTTGCTCTTGTAAATACTACTCTATCCAAGCACTGTCAGTTTGGTATTTTTATTGTCTTTTTTCGTTTCTCTTCACATGGCAAATCCAAGTTGATGTTGTGTGTTTTTGTTCCCCGCATCATGGTTCTTAAGGTTTTTTTGTTGCCCTTATGTGTGTGCTAGGACTCTGTTAGTGCACTTAGTTGTAAGTTGTAATATATTTTCTCAAAGGTTTCTCAAACACTAATGAGCAAGAAACATCTTTTTTATGCTTGCCTTTCATCTGTTGCTGGCTCAGATTTTTGCTATTTATTTGATAAAAAGCCTTTTTGTTGCTCTTTTGCCAAGTTTGTTTTACACATTTGAAACCCTTTTCATTTGTTCTCTCTACAACTGCCTCATATTTACTCTTTATGATGTTTTGCATAAAAGTGTGTGTGTTATAAATAAAGGATTTTGGATATTGCTTTGCCTCTGTGGTCTGCTTCTGTGTGGTACTGTAGGATATTCCTCCTCTCCTTCTCTTTCCTTCCTTCCTTCCTTCTCTCTCTTTCTCCCTCCCTCTCACTCTTCTTTCCCCCTCTAATTCCTTCTTCTCCTCTCCTCCCTCCTTTTTATCTCCTCTACACCTCCTTCTCCCTCCCCCCTTACCATTTCCTTCCTCCGTCTCTTCCCCTCTCTCCCCCTTTTGCAAACTCTGGCCCCAGAGCCAGGCTGGTCCACCCATGTCCCCCCCTGTGGCATAGTAAAAACTTCCCCTCTGATCTGTGTTCCTCCCCCCAGTTCCAGTAGAAAACAACCCTGAGCCTGCATGTGTGGGGTACAGTAAGGTCCTCCTCAGCTCCCGTGACACTCTAACCTCTGTTGGTGAGCCAACCAACATTTTACTGTAACAACATCAATGGGGAAAAAATTGGCCAATGAGCTCAAACAATTATAACCACCAATCAGGGTTTTATTTCTCGTGCTTTCCAATTACAGTAAAACAACACTTTTAAAACCTACAAAGTTTGGGTTTACAAAATCGCATATTTACTATCAATTAAAACAGCATATGCTGAGCATATGTGAACCGTAGCTTTTATAGTATTTAATAAACCATAACCTATTCTTTTTACATGTCTTTTCAGGTGACTTGTGCAAACAAAACATTTGTTAGATATGCCCTTGGTTGAACTCTGCTACACCAATCATTCTTCACTGATTTTTTGTGGGGTTCAATGCGTTCATGCACACACAAGCACGAGTACAGTACTCACACAAGCACATACACACAAACGCACAATTTGTGTATGTGTGTTCTGGCCTCTGTGTCTGTGTGTGTGTATGTGTGTGTGTGTGTGCATGTGCGTGTGGCCTACAGCAGTGTCCTATGGGACAGGGGCGCCTGTGGAACAAATTAGTCAGATGGGTGGTCATGATTCATGAGCTGTGTCTGGTATTACCATATCACATGAAATTATATAATCTATCTATCTATCTATTTATCTATCCATCTATGTATCTATCTATATAATCTATATAATCTATCAATCAATCATTAATTTATTTGGCACTTGTTATAATTTTTCAGGGTAAAGTTTTAATTATAACTGTATATCTTCTCAACTTGATGTTTTTCTGCTTTCTAAGCTGATGTTGGTTTGACCAAGGCCTACTGGTCGAGGCTCTGGTCTCTGTTGCAACTGCATCCTTCTGGAACTATCGTACATTTACATTTAGTCATTTATCAGACGCTCTTATCCAGAGCGACTTACAGTAAGTACAGGGACATTCCCCCCGAGGCAAGTAGGGTGAAATGCCATGCCCAAGGACACAACTTCATTTGGCATAGCCCGGAATCGAACCGGTAACCTTCAGATTAAGAGTCCGACTACCTAACCGCTCAGCCACCTGACTCCCCATCGTACCTGTTTCTATAGTGACTGTGCCTGTCTGTGTTGTGACTTTCCTTATCGCTACAGCGACTGCACCCATCTCCATAGTGACTTTATACATCTCTATCCATCTCTTTAGCAACTGTATCCGCCTCTATGGCAACTGTATCCCTCTGCAGTGACTGAACTCTCCCCAGGAGGGATTTGCTGGTCTACAGCCTCCTCTGCTGTCGATCCAGGACATTTCTGCAGAAGTCTGGCAGAAGTCTTCCTCCTCAAAACACAAAACATCTGAGCTGGGGATTTCTCTCCAGACTTAATTTCTCTGCATTTCATCATCTGTACAGCTCAGTGTTTCATCCTGGTGGTGTGGGGGTGGTGGTGGTGGTGGGGGTTGCACCAGATCACACCCTGAAGAGTTAGAGGACCAAAAGAGACATGAAATTCAAACTTGGGTGTTCCAGTGATTTTATGTACCCATCCATCTTTGAGACCTCCGCAACCTCAGAACTCAAGTCAACTTTGATGTAGTCTTATGGTCAGAGTTAGCTAGTCACCTGGTAGTTGATGGCCGATGGTGTATAACGCTTCAACAGACTGCAATAACACATACTCTCCACTAGATTGCAGCCTAGCCTTGTTGTTAAAGAGCTCAACTCACGTCCCTCAATCCCGCCCCCCCCCCCAGAATCCCCATCCTCCCTGTACAGAGCGCATAATAACTGCAGCTTCCACAAACAGCTCCACTTTGGTTTTCGAGGCCACTTCAGGACAGGGCGGCCCACTGCCAGTGAGGGTCAGTCAAGCCGCTGTGTGAGGGCTCTCCTTGTCCCGTCCTGTGTTTTGGGGTGGCACTCGTACCCTTAACCCCGGGGAGACGGGAAGATGCTCATGACCGACTAGAGAGAAATGTGCCGGGTCGTTCCCATAGCGATGCCCTCTCTCTCCCTGATTCACCGGCTAGATTACGACGCTAACGACCTGGTGTTGCAAAGCCGTTAATGAGCCAAGGGTCACTTCTGCTCCACTGCCGTTGCCTTTATGTAACAGCAGGCAAATACACACACACACACACTTTACACACATGCACACTCATACTCCCACACAAGAACACACTTTACACACTTTACACACAAACGGACATAAACACATACTGCACACACACACAGACACACATGCTATCAATGTTGGTGAAATAACAATAAGTAGTTGATGCTGATTAAAACACATTCCTCTAGGCTGGGAGACTTGGTTCTACTTTCAGAAGGTTAAATCTCTTCAAACTTTTTGTTATGAACATTTGGTAATCTTCTGACTGCTTAGCTTAGATGCATGTGTGTGATACAGTGTGCGTGTGGTATTTGTGTTTGTACGTGTGTGTAGGGTGTGTGTGTATGTGTGTGTGTAAGAGTGTGTGTGCATGCATATGTCAGAGTTCTCTAACTCCTTCACATCGTGTATTTTAGGAACAGCAGGGTGGTCAGGAATAGAACACCAGTCCTGTGGAATGAAGTGTTTCTCAGCTCTGGGACAACCAAGGTTAATATCCTCTCTCTCTCTCTCTTTATTATTCTCCTTTGCTCTCTCACTTTCTCTCTCACTTTCTCTCACTTTCTCTCACTCTCTCTCTCTCTCTCTCTCTCTCTCTCTCTCTCTCTCTCTCTCTCTCTCTCTCTCTCTCTCTCTCTCTCTCTCTCTCTCTCTCTTTCCCTCTCTCTCTCTCTCTCTCTCTCTCTCTTTCCCTCTCCCTCTCTCTCCCCTCTCAAAGACATAGTAGAGCTTGGCTAGCCTGTGAGTGTCTGGTCTAATCACTCACACAGACTCCCTCTGCCACGACCTGAATCCACGTCACCTTCTATCTTATGCAATCACACCATCGTCTCTCTCTCTGAGAGATGAGAAGAGAGGAAAGAAGAAGAAAGAGGGAGAGGAGAGAGCGGGATGGGCGGGATGAGAGGGAGAGAGAAATAGAGAATGGAGGGGGGGGGGAGAGAGAGGAGAGGAAAAGAGAGGAGAGGAAAGAGACTGTTCCAAATCTTCCCTGCTTCGCTGTGTTACCACAGAGAGAGAGGTGAAAAAAAGATATCAGAGACTAGAGGAGACAGACTGGAGGATCAATAAATCAAAACGTCTATTAGGCATTTTTCGGTTCCACACAAACTGGTATACAAACGCAGAAATCGTAAACAAATAGATGTAAAAACGAATATGGTGTGTTAGCACGAATACGTATGGTCTGAAAAGCTCGAATTCTTTTAAACAAGCCTCCAC